>NC_143046.1:3967500-4095000 GCF_057628025.1 Oncorhynchus mykiss | reverse complement strand
CTTTTCCATTTTTGTTCAGTATTTGGTCAGGACTGTTTCTATTATTTATAATAGGGCTACTGTACAAGGAGGGGTGTCCAAATATGTGGTGGTTACCTCCCGCATCAGTGTAGTCAGGCTCAGAACCTGTTCTTGCATTGAAATCTCCACAAAGAAGCACTTTACCCTGCGCCTGAAATGTAATGATTTCTGTCTGGAGATTGTCAAAAAACTGATCATCATAATATGATGAATCTGAAGGAGGAGCATAAGCTGCACATATGTATACATCATTGTCTCTCTCTCTCTCTCTCTCTCTCTCTCTCCCTCTCTATCTCTCTCTCCCTCTTTCTCTCTCTCTCTCCCTCTCTTTCTCCCTCTCTTTCTCTCCCTCCCTCTCTTTCTCTCTCTCTCTCTAAACATATGTTTACAGTGAAATAGATAACACACAAAAGGGAAATAAACACATTTAAAATGGTATATTATCGGCTATGTAACAGTGTTGTAACAATATGCATGTACACTACCGTTCAAAAGTTTGGGTCACTTAGAAACATCCTTGTTTTTGAAAGAAAAGCACATTGTTTGTCCATTAAAATAACATCAAATTGATCAGAAATACATTGTTAATGTTGTAAATGACTATTTTAGCTGGAAACGGCAGATTTTGTATGGAATAAATATAATAAAATGTGCTTTTCTTTCAAAAACAAGGATGTTTCTAAGTGACCCTAAACTTCTGAAAAGTAGTCACAAACCTGTTCTACTAACGCACTGAAGGACCAGAACATCTGTAATATAATAACATATCATCTGTAATATAATAACAGTAGTCTAGCTGTAATATAATAACATATCATCTGTAATATAATAACATATCATCTGTAATATAATAACATATCATCTGTAATATAATAACAGTAGTCTAGCTGTAATATAATAACATATCATCTGTAATATAATAACATATCATCTGTAATATAATAACAGTAGTCTAGCTGTAATATAATAACATATCATCTGTAATATAATAACAGTAGTCTAGCTGTAATATAATAACATATCATCTGTAATATAATAACATATCATCTGTAATATAATAACATATCATCTGTAATATAATAACATATCATCTGTAATATAATAACATATCATCTGTAATATAATAACATATCATCTGTAATATAATAACAGTAGTCTAGCTGTAATATAATAACATATCATCTGTAATATAATAACATATAATCTGTAATATAATAACATATCATCTGTAATATAATAATATATCATCTGTAATATAATAACATATCATCTGTGATATAATAACATATCATCTGTAATATAATAACATATCATCTGTAATATAATAACATATCATCTGTAATATAATAACATATCATCTGTAATATAATAACAGTAGTCTAGCTGTAATATAATAACATATCATCTGTAATATAATAACATATAATCTGTAATATAATAACATATCATCTGTAATATAATAACATATCATCTGTAATATAATAACATATCATCTGTAATATAATAACATATAATCTGTAATATAATAACATATCATCTGTAATATAATAACATATCATCTGTAATATAATAACATATCATCTGTAATATAATAACATATCATCTGTAATATAATAACATATCATCTGTAATATAATAACATATCATCTGTAATATAATAACAGTAGTCTAGCTGTAATATAATAACATATCATCTGTAATATAATAACATATCATCTGTAATATAATAACATATCATCTGTAATATAATAACATATCATCTGTAATATAATAACATATCATCTGTAATATAATAACATATCATCTGTAATATAATAACAGTAGTCTAGCTGTAATATAATAACATATCATCTGTAATATAATAACAGTAGTCTAGCTGTAATATAATAACATATCATCTGTAATATAATAACATATCATCTGTAATATAATAACATATCATCTGTAATATAATAACATATCATCTGTAATATAATAACATATCATCTGTAATATAATACCATATCATCTGTAATATAATAACAGTAGTCTAGCTGTAATATAATAACATATCATCTGTAATATAATAACATATCATCTGTAATATAATAACATGTCATCTGTAATATAATAACAGTAGTCTAGCTGTAATATAATAACAGTAGTCTAGCTGTAATATAATAACATATCATCTGTAATATAATAACATATCATCTGTAATATAATAACATATCATCTGTAATATAATAATATATAATCTGTAATATAATAACATATCATCTGTAATATAATAACATATCATCTGTAATATAATAACAGTAGTCTAGCTGTAATATAATAACATATCATCTGTAATATAATAACAGTAGTCTAGCTGTAATATAATAACATATCATCTGTAATATAATAACATATCATCTGTAATATAATAACATATCATCTGTAATATAATAACATATCATCTGTAATATAATAACATATCATCTGTAATATAATAACATATCATCTGTAATATAATAATATATAATCTGTAATATAATAACATATCATCTGTAATATAATAACATATCATCTGTAATATAATAACATATCATCTGTAATATAATAACAGTAGTCTAGCTGTAATATAATAACATATCATCTGTAATATAATAATATATCATCTGTAATATAATAACATATCATCTGTAATATAATAACATATCATCTGTAATATAATAACATATCATCTGTAATATAATAACAGTAGTCTAGCTGTAATATAATAACATATCATCTGTAATATAATAATATATCATCTGTAATATAATAACATATCATCTGTAATATAATAACATATCATCTGTAATATAATAACATATCATCTGTAATATAATAACATATCATCTGTAATATAATAACATATCATCTGTAATATAATAACATATCATCTGTAATATAATAACATATCATCTGTAATATAATAATATATCATCTGTAATATAATAACATATCATCTGTAATATAATAACATATCATCTGTAATATAATAACATATCATCTGTAATATAATAACATATCATCTGTAATATAATAACATATAATCTGTAATATAATAACATATCATCTGTAATATAATAATATATCATCTGTAATATAATAACATATCATCTGTAATATAATAACATATCATCTGTAATATAATAACATATCATCTGTAATATAATAACATATCATCTGTAATATAATAACATATCATCTGTAATATAATAACATATAATCTGTAATATAATAACATATCATCTGTAATATAATAACATATCATCTGTAATATAATAACATATCATCTGTAATATAATAACAGTAGTCTAGCTGTAATATAATAACATATCATCTGTAATATAATAACATATCATCTGTAATATAATAACATATCATCTGTAATATAATAACATATCATCTGTAATATAATAACAGTAGTCTAGCTGTAATATAATAACATATCATCTGTAATATAATAACAGTAGTCTAGCTGTAATATAATAACATATCATCTGTAATATAATAACATATCATCTGTAATATAATAACATATCATCTGTAATATAATAACAGTAGTCTAGCTGTAATATAATAACATATCATCTGTAATATAATAACATATCATCTGTAATATAATAACATATAATCTGTAATATAATAACTTATCATCTGTAATATAATAATATATCATCTGTAATATAATAACATATCATCTGTAATATAATAACATATCATCTGTAATATAATAATATATCATCTGTAATATAATAACATATCATCTGTAATATAATAACATATCATCTGTAATATAATAACAGTAGTCTAGCTGTAATATAATAACATATCATCTGTAATATAATAACATATCATCTGTAATATAATAACATATCATCTGTAATATAATAACATATCATCTGTAATATAATAATATATCATCTGTAATATAATAACATATCATCTGTAATATAATAACATATCATCTGTAATATAATAACATATCATCTGTAATATAATAACATATCATCTGTAATATAATAACATATCATCTGTAATATAATAACATATCATCTGTAATATAATAACATATCATCTGTAATATAATAACATATCATCTGTAATATAATAACAGTAGTCTAGCTGTAATATAATAACATATCATCTGTAATATAATAACATATCATCTGTAATATAATAACATATCATCTGTAATATAATAACAGTAGTCTAGCTGTAATATAATAACATATAATCTGTAATATAATAACATATAATCTGTAATATAATAACATATCATCTGTAATATAATAACATATCATCTGTAATATAATAACATATCATCTGTAATATAATAACATATCATCTGTAATATAATAACATATCATCTGTAATATAATAACATATCATCTGTAATATAATAACATATCATCTGTAATATAATAACATGTCATCTGTAATATAATAACATATCATCTGTAATATAATAACATATCATCTGTAATATAATAACATATAATCTGTAATATAATAAAATATCATCTGTAATATAATAACAGTAGTCTAGCTGTAATATAATAACATATAATCTGTAATATAATAACATATAATCTGTAATATAATAACATATCATCTGTAATATAATAACATATCATCTGTAATATAATAACATATCATCTGTAATATAATAACATATCATCTGTAATATAATAACATATCATCTGTAATATAATAACATATCATCTGTAATATAATAATATATCATCTGTAATATAATAACATATCATCTGTAATATAATAACATATCATCTGTAATATAATAACATATCATCTGTAATATAATAACATATCATCTGTAATATAATAACATATCATCTGTAATATAATAACAGTAGTCTAGCTGTAATATAATAACATATCATCTGTAATATAATAACAGTAGTCTAGCTGTAATATAATAACATATCATCTGTAATATAATAACAGTAGTCTAGCTGTAATATAATAATATATCATCTGTAATATAATAACATATCATCTGTAATATAATAACATATCATCTGTAATATAATAACATATCATCTGTAATATAATAACAGTAGTCTAGCTGTAATATAATAACATATCATCTGTAATATAATAACAGTAGTCTAGCTGTAATATAATAACATATCATCTGTAATATAATAACAGTAGTCTAGCTGTAATATAATAACATATCATCTGTAATATAATAATATATCATCTGTAATATAATAACATATCATCTGTGATATAATAACATATCATCTGTAATATAATAACATATCATCTGTAATATAATAACATATCATCTGTAATATAATAACATATCATCTGTAATATAATAACAGTAGTCTAGCTGTAATATAATAACATATCATCTGTAATATAATAACATATCATCTGTAATATAATAACATATCATCTGTAATATAATAACAGTAGTCTAGCTGTAATATAATAATATATCATCTGTAATATAATAACATATCATCTGTAATATAATAACATATCATCTGTAATATAATAACATATCATCTGTAATATAATAACATATCATCTGTAATATAATAACATATCATCTGTAATATAATAACATATCATCTGTAATATAATAACATATCATCTGTAATATAATAACATATCATCTGTAATATAATAACATATCATCTGTAATATAATAACAGTAGTCTAGCTGTAATATAATAACATATCATCTGTAATATAATAACAGTAGTCTAGCTGTAATATAATAACATATCATCTGTAATATAATAACAGTAGTCTAGCTGTAATATAATAACATATCATCTGTAATATAATAATATATCATCTGTAATATAATAACATATCATCTGTGATATAATAACATATCATCTGTAATATAATAACATATCATCTGTAATATAATAACATATCATCTGTAATATAATAACATATCATCTGTAATATAATAACAGTAGTCTAGCTGTAATATAATAATATATCATCTGTAATATAATAACATATCATCTGTAATATAATAACATATCATCTGTAATATAATAACATATCATCTGTAATATAATAACATATCATCTGTAATATAATAACATATCATCTGTAATATAATAACAGTAGTCTAGCTGTAATATAATAACATATCATCTGTAATATAATAACATATCATCTGTAATATAATAACAGTAGTCTAGCTGTAATATAATAACATATCATCTGTAATATAATAACATATCATCTGTAATATAATAACATATCATCTGTAATATAATAACATATCATCTGTAATATAATAACATATCATCTGTAATATAATAACAGTAGTCTAGCTGTAATATAATAACATATCATCTGTAATATAATAATATATCATCTGTAATATAATAACATATCATCTGTAATATAATAACATATCATCTGTAATATAATAACATATCTGTAATATAATAACATATCATCTGTAATATAATAACATATCATCTGTAATATAATAACATATCATCTGTAATATAATAACATATCATCTGTAATATAATAACATATCATCTGTAATATAATAACATATCATCTGTAATATAATAACATATCATCTGTAATATAATAACATATCATCTGTAATATAATAACAGTAGTCTAGCTGTAATATAATAACATATCATCTGTAATATAATAACATATCATCTGTAATATAATAACATATCATCTGTAATATAATAACAGTAGTCTAGCTGTAATATAATAACATATCATCTGTAATATAATAATATATCATCTGTAATATAATAACATATCATCTGTAATATAATAACATATCATCTGTAATATAATAACATATCATCTGTAATATAATAATATATCATCTGTAATATAATAACATATCATCTGTAATATAATAACATATCATCTGTAATATAATAACATATCATCTGTAATATAATAACAGTAGTCTAGCTGTAATATAATAACATATCATCTGTAATATAATAATATATCATCTGTAATATAATAACATATCATCTGTAATATAATAACATATCATCTGTAATATAATAACATATCATCTGTAATATAATAATATATCATCTGTAATATAATAACATATCATCTGTAATATAATAACATATCATCTGTAATATAATAACATATCATCTGTAATATAATAACATATCATCTGTAATATAATAACATATCATCTGTAATATAATAATATATCATCTGTAATATAATAACATATCATCTGTAATATAATAACATATCATCTGTAATATAATAACATATCATCTGTAATATAATAACAGTAGTCTAGCTGTAATATAATAACATATCATCTGTAATATAATAACATATCATCTGTAATATAATAACATATCATCTGTAATATAATAACATATCATCTGTAATATAATAACAGTAGTCTAGCTGTAATATAATAACATATCATCTGTAATATAATAACATATCATCTGTAATATAATAACATATAATCTGTAATATAATAACATATCATCTGTAATATAATAACATATCATCTGTAATATAATAACAGTAGTCTAGCTGTAATATAATAACATATCATCTGTAATATAATAACATATCATCTGTAATATAATAACATATCATCTGTAATATAATAACAGTAGTCTAGCTGTAATATAATAATATATCATCTGTAATATAATAACATATCATCTGTAATATAATAACATATCATCTGTAATATAATAACATATCATCTGTAATATAATAACATATCATCTGTAATATAATAACAGTAGTCTAGCTGTAATATAATAACATATCATCTGTAATATAATAACATATCATCTGTAATATAATAACATATAATCTGTAATATAATAACATATCATCTGTAATATAATAACATATCATCTGTAATATAATAACAGTAGTCTAGCTGTAATATAATAACATATCATCTGTAATATAATAACATATCATCTGTAATATAATAACATATCATCTGTAATATAATAACATATCATCTGTAATATAATAACAGTAGTCTAGCTGTAATATAATAACATATCATCTGTAATATAATAACATATCATCTGTAATATAATAACAGTAGTCTAGCTGTAATATAATAACATATCATCTGTAATATAATAACATATCATCTGTAATATAATAACATATCATCTGTAATATAATAACATATCATCTGTAATATAATAACATATCATCTGTAATATAATAACATATCATCTGTAATATAATAACATATCATCTGTAATATAATAACATATCATCTGTAATATAATAACATATCATCTGTAATATAATAACATATCATCTGTAATATAATAACAGTAGTCTAGCTGTAATATAATAACATATCATCTGTAATATAATAACATATCATCTGTAATATAATAACATATCATCTGTAATATAATAACATATCATCTGTAATATAATAACAGTAGTCTAGCTGTAATATAATAACATATCATCTGTAATATAATAACATATCATCTGTAATATAATAACATATCATCTGTAATATAATAACATATCATCTGTAATATAATAACATATCATCTGTAATATAATAACATATCATCTGTAATATAATAACATATCATCTGTAATATAATAACATATCATCTGTAATATAATAACATATCATCTGTAATATAATAATATATCATCTGTAATATAATAACATATCATCTGTAATATAATAACATATCATCTGTAATATAATAACATATCATCTGTAATATAATAACATATCATCTGTAATATAATAACAGTAGTCTAGCTGTAATATAATAACATATCATCTGTAATATAATAACATATCATCTGTAATATAATAAAATATCATCTGTAATATAATAATATATCATCTGTAATATAATAACAGTAGTCTAGCTGTAATATAATAACATATCATCTGTAATATAATAACATATCATCTGTAATATAATAACATATCATCTGTAATATAATAACAGTAGTCTAGCTGTAATATAATAACATATCATCTGTAATATAATAACATATCATCTGTAATATAATAACATATCATCTGTAATATAATAACAGTAGTCTAGCTGTAATATAATAACATATTATCTGTAATATAATAACAGTAGTCTAGCTGTAATATAATAACATATCATCTGTAATATAATAACATATCATCTGTAATATAATAACATATCATCTGTAATATAATAACATATAATCTGTAATATAATAACATATCATCTGTAATATAATAACATATCATCTGTAATATAATAACATATCATCTGTAATATAATAACAGTAGTCTAGCTGTAATATAATAACATATCATCTGTAATATAATAACATATCATCTGTAATATAATAACATATCATCTGTAATATAATAATATATCATCTGTAATATAATAACATATCATCTGTAATATAATAACATATCATCTGTAATATAATAACATATCATCTGTAATATAATAACATATCATCTGTAATATAATAACATATCATCTGTAATATAATAACATATCATCTGTAATATAATAACATATCATCTGTAATATAATAACATATCATCTGTAATATAATAACATATCATCTGTAATATAATAACATATCATCTGTAATATAATAACAGTAGTCTAGCTGTAATATAATAACATATCATCTGTAATATAATAACATATCATCTGTAATATAATAACATATCATCTGTAATATAATAAAATATCATCTGTAATATAATAACATATCATCTGTAATATAATAACATATCATCTGTAATATAATAACATATAATCTGTAATATAATAACATATCATCTGTAATATAATAACATATCATCTGTAATATAATAACATATCATCTGTAATATAATAACATATAATCTGTAATATAATAACAGTAGTCTAGCTGTAATATAATAACATATCATCTGTAATATAATAACATATCATCTGTAATATAATAACATATCATCTGTAATATAATAACAGTAGTCTAGCTGTAATATAATAACATATCATCTGTAATATAATAACATATCATCTGTAATATAATAACATATCATCTGTAATATAATAACAGTAGTCTAGCTGTAATATAATAACATATCATCTGTAATATAATAACAGTAGTCTAGCTGTAATATAATAACATATCATCTGTAATATAATAACAGTAGTCTAGCTGTAATATAATAACATATCATCTGTAATATAATAACATATCATCTGTAATATAATAACATATCATCTGTAATATAATAACATATCATCTGTAATATAATAACATATCATCTGTAATATAATAACATATCATCTGTAATATAATAACATATAATCTGTAATATAATAACATATCATCTGTAATATAATAACATATCATCTGTAATATAATAACATATCATCTGTAATATAATAACATATCATCTGTAATATAATAACATATCATCTGTAATATAATAACATATCATCTGTAATATAATAACAGTAGTCTAGCTGTAATATAATAACATATCATCTGTAATATAATAACATATCATCTGTAATATAATAACATATCATCTGTAATATAATAACAGTAGTCTAGCTGTAATATAATAACATATCATCTGTAATATAATAACATATCATCTGTAATATAATAACATATCATCTGTAATATAATAACATATCATCTGTAATATAATAACATATAATCTGTAATATAATAACATATCATCTGTAATATAATAACATATCATCTGTAATATAATAACAGTAGTCTAGCTGTAATATGGGTGTTTAGAAAGCTGTCCATTTCGTTTTGTTAAGACTTTGAAATCAACATTGACAGCGACCATGTTTTACACTCAGTTTCAACCTGTTGTTGAACTTCTTTCTTCAAAATTGATTCATTAAAGTGAGGTGAGTTTTTAAAAGCTCAATACTGTTTTGATTATATGATTTTTTTCGGGCTTGGGCTCATATACTACTGTAGAAAAAACATTTTGTCCAGGATATTGTTTAGGAGGGATTGGATTTGTTGTTGGACAAGTTTCAACGTTCCTTCCATCTATAGTATTTCTTAACAGTATGAAATTGTTCTGGCATTTAGGTTGCCACAGACTAGTTGATGGAAATGATTGATCTCCTGGATGGTGAAGCTTCATTTAAAGGTGATTCTGGGGGAGGAATATAGGAAGCACACAGGAGGACGTTGAGATCATTTCTAGCCAAATGTAAAATGTTCCTGTTTTGTTTAATTTAATAGAGAGTGTTAAGTCTGCTCTTAACAAAATTAGCACACCTTCTGTGTCTCTTCCGTGTTTTCATGGGACAACCAGCTCTCTGTAACCTAGAGGGAAACCAGTGGGTCAACCTCCTCCATGTTTCTTATAAGATGGCAATGTCTGTATTTCTAATTTCTTTGGTTCCTGCTTTTTATGCCAAAAGCAGATGACCTCAGGCCTTCCATAAAGTGTCAAATGTTGTTAGTCGTGTGGTTTGGCCTCGGTGTGAGCAGAGCTTAATGAGCATCTGGTAGAGTGTCTCGCTGGTCTGGCCGGGGTGTCCGTTGGTCTGTTGCTCCTGTTTGAGGTGTTGCGGTTGAGGGCGATGGTCTTTAGGGTCCTGGGGAAGATGGACACTGCTGCCTTGTATAGGTGGACCTGGTCGTAATGGCTGTTCAAGTCCAGGGTGGAGTGGTGGGCCAGGTAAACATTTGGTTTTGAGGCAGAGCCACTGGAAATACTTGCGTTTACCCGCTGTATGTTAGCAGGGTGGAAGTCTTTTCGAGCTCGCAGGGTGGAGATAGACACTTGTGCATTAGGAAAAGTAGAAGAAGCTTTTTCAATCTGGACAGTGGGAAGCCGTGGAGCAGGGGGCCTCGAAGGTCTCTGGACATGGGGAAGCCGTGGAGCAGGGGGCCTCGAAGGCCTCTGGACAGCGGGAAGCCGTGGAGCAGGTGGCCTCGAAGGCCTCTGGACAGGGGGAAGTAGGGGGCCTCAGAGGCCTCTGGACAGTGGGAAGCCGTGGAGCAGGGGGCCCCGGAGGCCTCTGGACAGGGGGAAGCCATGGAGCAGGGGGCCTCAGAGGCCTCTGGACAGGGGGAAGCCGTGGAGCAGGGGGCTCCGGAGGCCTCTGGACAGGGGGAAGCTGTGGAGCAGGGGGCCCCGGAGGCCTCTGGACAGGGGGAAGCCGTGGAGCAGGGGGCCTCGAAGGCCTCTGGACAGGGGGAACCGGTGAACAGGGGGCCCCGGAGGCCTCTGGACAGGGGGAAGCCGTGGGTGGGGGAGGCTGTGACACTCTCCTGCTATTGTTGGCCTTCACACCTCTGACTTCACACCTTAGTTGCTGAGGAATCTGTTCTGTCCTAACAAGTTTGGTAGTCTGAATTTAGCATCCAGTCTTTAAAAAGTCAAATAGGTCATCGTAATGTCTTTTCCTTCTTAGCTTTAAAAAGTAGCTTCAGGCTAAACATTACTCACTCAGTTCCAGGTTGAATGGTATCTGCAGGTTTCTGTTGTGCATATTTTGCTGGTCGTTGGCTTGCCAGAGAATTTGCTGGACAGTCCTTGGGAATAAGACTCTTTGGTAGTAGGAATCCTTCCAGGTAATTTTGTAAAAAATTATGTTGTAGGTTATCGAGTTTTGACTTGGAGTGAAAGTTATGTTGTGTAGGGTAGTATCCTGTATATGTTCTTCTGAAAAAAGTTTACCCATCTCTTCTCTCTCTCTCCCTCTCCAAATCTCTCCCTCCATCTCTCTCTCTCTCCTTCCATCTTTAGCTCTCTCTCTCTCTTTCTCTCCCTCTCTCTCTCTTCCTATACTGTTTACTACCTCTCCCTCTCTCCCTCTCTCCCTCTCTCTCTCTCTCTCCTCTCTCTCCTCTCTCCTCCCTCTCGCTCTCTCTCTCTCGCTCTCTCTCTCTCTCTCTCTCTCTCCTCTCTCCTCTCTCCTCCCTCTCTCCTCCCTCTCTCTCTCTCTCTCCTCTCTCCCACCCTCTTACTTCCTATACTGTTTACTACTTGTCCTCTCTCCCTCCCTATCCCTCTTCCACATTGATAAATTGAAGGAATGCCTCCTCCTGAGCCTCCACTCCCTAAGGCATCAATCATCCTATGGAAAGCCAATCGTCCCCCCCCCCCCCACAAGATCAATAGGGCTTCAGTTCTTAAAGGTCAGAAAAATATGGCTATTAAAACCCTGCCATTCTTAAAGGGATACATTAAAATTCTGACAGTCAAGCCCTTTATCTACCTCCGTAGAATAAAGATGAAATCCTTTCTCTACCTCCGTAGAATAAAGATGAATTCCTTTCTCTACCTCCGTAGAATAAAGATGAAATCCTTTATCTACCTCCGTAGAATAAAGATGAAATCCTTTCTCTACCTCTGTAGAATAAAGATGAAATCCTTTCTCTACTTCTGTAGAATAAAGATGAAATCCTTTCTCTACCTCCGGAGAATAACGATTAAATCCTTTCTCTACCTCCGTAGAATAAAGATGAAATCCTTTCTCTACCTCCGTAGAATAAAGATGAAATCCTTTCTCTACTTCTGTAGAATAAAGATGAAATCCTTTCTCTACCTCCGTAGAATAAAGATGAAATCCTTTCTCTACCTCCGTAGAATAAAGATGAAATCCTTTCTCTACTTCTGTAGAATAAAGATGAAACCCTTTCTCTACCTCCGTAGAATAAAGATGAAATCCTTTCTCTACCTCCGACGAATAAAGATGATATCCTTTCTCTACCTCCGTAGAATCAAGATGAAATCCTTTCTCTACCTCCGTAGAATAACGATGAAATCCTTTATCTACCTCCATAGAATAAAGATGAAATCCTTTCTCTACCTCCGTAGAATAACGATGAAATCCTTTCTCTACCTCCATAGAATAAAGATGAAATCCTTTCTCTACCTCCATAGAATAAAGATGAAATCCTTTCTCTACCTCCGTAGAATAACGATGAAATCCTTTCTCTACCTCCATAGAATAAAGATGAAATCCTTTCTCTACCTCCGTAGAATAACGATGAAATCCTTTCTCTACCTCCGTAGAATAAAGATGAAACCCTTTCTCTACCTCCGTAGAATAAAGATGAAATCCTTTCTCTACCTCCGTAGAATAAAGATGAAATCCTTTCTCTACCTCCGTAGAATAAAGATGAAATCCTTTCTCTACCTCCGTAGAATAACGATGAAATCCTTTCTCTACCTCCGTAGAATAAAGATGAAACCCTTTCTCTACCTCCGTAGAATAAAGATGAAATCCTTTCTCTACCTCCGTAGAATAAAGATGAAACCCTTTCTCTACCTCCGTAGAATAAAGATGAAATCCTTTCTCTACCTCCGTAGAATAAAGATGAAATCCTTTCTCTACCTCCGTAGAATAAAGATGAAATCCTTTCTCTACCTCCATAGAATAACGATGAAATCCTTTCTCTACCTCCATAGAATAAAGATGAAATCCTTTCTCTACCTCCATAGAATAAAGATGAAATCCTTTCTCTACCTCCGTAGAATAACGATGAAATCCTTTCTCTACCTCCGTAGAATAAAGATGAAATCATTGAAGAAAAAAACATGGTATGTTTCCGCGTGCATTTTGGAGGATGTTGCTAACGGGTATTAGCACAATGACTGGAAGTCTATGGTAACTGCTATCATGCTAGTAGATACCATATACTTCCAAGTCATTGCGATTATGCTAGTTAGCGTTGGCTAGCAAAACTACCCCCTACTTCCTTCATACCGCATACAAATTGGATCCATCAGTTCATCTGACTCTGGGGATAAACAGATAAACAGCTTCATTGCCTAAAATCCTGAAATAATAATAAGGTCAGGGAAAAATGGCTACCCTGCGGTTCAAATCAAACTTTATTTGTCATGTGCCGAATACAAGTGTAGACATTACCTTGAAATGCTTACTTACAAGTCCTTAACCAACAATACATTTAAAAAAAGAGTAAAGAAAAGATTTACCAAATAAACTAAAGTTAAAAAAAGAATTAAAAAGTAACACAATAAAATTAAAATAATGAGGCTACAGTTGAAGTCGGAAGTTTACATACAACCTAGGTTGTAGTCATTAAAACACATTTTTCAACCACACCACATATTTCTTGTTAACAAACTACAGTTTTGGCAAGTCGGTTAGGACATCTAAGTAATTTTTCCAACAATTGTTTACAGACAGATTATTTCACTTATAATTCACTGTATCACAAATCTAGTGGGTCAGAAGTTCACATACAATAAGTTGACTGTGCCTTTAAAAAGCTTGGAAAATTCCAGAAAATGATGTCATGGCTTCAGAAGCTTCTAAAAAGGCTAATTGACAAGATTTGATTAACTTGGAAGTGTATTGCAGGTGTACCTGTGGATGTATTTCAGGGTCTACCTTCAAACTCAGTGCCTCTTTGCTTGACATCATGGGAAAATCAAAAGAAATCAGCCAAGACCTCAGAAGACAATTGTAGACCACAAGTCTGGTTCATCCTTGGGAGCAATTTCCAAACGCCTGAAGGTACCACGTTCATCTGTACAAACAATAGTACGCAAGTATAAACACCATGGGACCACGCAGCCGTCATTCCGCTTAGGAAGGAGACGCGTTCTGTCTCCTAGAGATGAACGTACTTTGGTGCAAAAAGTGAAAATCAATCTCAGAACAACAGCAAAGGACCTTGTGAAAATGCTGGAGGAAACAGGTACAGAAGTATCTATATCCACAGTAAAACAAGTCCTATATTGACATAACCTGAAAGGCCACTCAGCAAGGAAGAAGCCACTGCTCCAAAACAGCCATAATGAAGCCAGACTATGGTTTGCAGCTGCACATGATGACAAAGATCGTACCTTTTGGATAAAAAATAGAACAGTTTGGCCATAATGACCATTGTTATGTTTGGAGGAAAAAGGGGGAGGCTTGCAAGCTGAAGAATACCATCCCAACCGTGAAACGGGGGTGGCAGCATCATGTTGTGGGGGTGCTTTGCTGCAGGAGAGACTGGTGCACTTCACAAAATAGATGGCTTCATGAGGAAGGAAAATTATGTGGATATATTGAAGCAACATCTCAAGACATCAGTCAGGAAGTTAAAGCTTGTGGCAAAGTGGCTTAAGGACAACAAAGTCAAGGTATTGGAGCGGCCATCAAAAAGCCCTGACCTCAATCATATAGAACATTTCTGGGCAGAACTGAAAACCCAAACCAGAAAAACCAGAAACCGTGGATTGATGGCAGCATTCGCGTGAAACTGAAAGCGCAAACCACTGCTTTTAATCAGGGCAAGGTGACCAAATACAAACAGTGTAGCTATTCCCTCCGCAAGGCAATCAAACAAGCTAAGCGTCAGTACAGAGACAAAGTAGAATCGCGATTCAACGGCTCAGACACAAGAGGTATGTGGCAGGGTCTACAGTCAATCACGGATTACAAAAAGAAAACCAGCCCAGTCACAGACCAGGATGCCTTGCTCCCAGGCAGATTAAATAACTTTTTTTGCCCGCTATTGAGGACAATACAGTGCCACTGACACGGCCCGCAACCAAAACATGCGGACTCTCCTTCACTGCAGCCAAGGTGAGTAAAACATTTAAACGTGTTAACCCTCGCAAGGCTGCAGGCCCAGATGGCATCTCCAGCCGCGCCCTCAGAGCATGCGCAGACCAGCTGGCTGGTGTGTTTACGAACATATTCAATCAATCCCTATCCCAGTCTGCTGTTCCCACATGCTTCAAGAGGGCCACCATTGTTCCTGTTCCCAAGAAAGCTATGGTAACTGAGCTAAACGACTACCGCCCCATAGCACTCTCTTCCGTCATCATGAAGTGCTTTGAGAGACTAGTCAAGGACCATATCACCTCCACCCTACCTGATACCCTAGACCCACTCCAATTTGCTTACCACCCAAATAGGTCCACAGACGATGCAATCTCAACCATACTGCACACTGCCCTAACCCATCTGGACAAGAGGAATACCTATGTGAGAATGCTGTTCATCGACTACAGCTCGGCATTCAACACCATAGTACCCTCCAAGCTCGTCATCAAGCTCGAGACCCTGGGTCTCGACCCCGCCCTGTGCAACTGGGTACTGGACTTCCTGACGGGCCGCCCCCAGGTGGTGAGGGTAGGCAACAACATCTCCTCCCCGCTGATCCTCAACACTGGGGCCCCACAAGGGTGCGTTCTGAGCCCTCTCCTGTACTCCCTGTTCACCCACGACTGCGTACCCACGACTGCGTGGCCACGCACGCCTCCAACTCAATCATCAAGTTTGCGGACGACACAACAGTGGTAGGCTTGATTACCAACAACAACGAGACGGCCTACAGGGAGGAGGTGAGGGCCCTCGGAGTGTGGTGTCAGGAAAATACTCAACGTCAACAAAACTAAGGAGATGATTGTGGACTTCAGGAAAAAGCAGAGGGAACACCCCCCTATCCACATCGATGGAACAGTAGTGGAGAGGGTAGTAAGTTTTAAGTTCCTCGGAGTACACATCACAGACAAACTGAATTGGTCCACCCACACAGACAGCATCGTGAAGAAGGCGCAGCAGCGCCTCTTCAACCTCAGGAGGCTGAAGAAATTCGGCTTGTCACCAAAAGCACTCACAAACTTCTACAGATGCACAATCGAGAGCATCCTGTCGGGCTGTATCACCGCCTGGTACGGCAACTGCTCTGTAAGGCAACTGCTACTGTAAGGCTCTCCAGAGGGTAGTGAGGTCTGCACAACGCATCACCGGGGGCAAACTACCTGCCCTCCAGGACACCTACACCACCCGATGTCACAGCAAGGCCATAAAGATCATCAAGGACAACAACCACCCGAGCCACTGCCTGTTCACCCCGCTATCATCCAGAAGGAGAGGTCAGTACAGGTGCATCAAAGCTGGGACCGAGAGACTGAAAAACAGCTTCTATCTCAAGTCCATCAGACTTTTAAACAGCCACCACTAACATTGAGTGGCTGCTGCCAACACACTGACTCAACTCCAGCCACTTTAATAATGGGAATTGATGGGAATTGATGTAAAATATATCACTAGTCACTTTAAACAATGCTACTTAATATAATGTTTACATACTCTACATTATTTATCTCATATGTACTGTATCTGCTTTGTCTGGTGGGTTTTTGAAAATGATAGAGGATGGATTTGAGTCTCCTGCTGCTGTTAGATTATTCTGCATCCATCCTTTTTCCTCGTTCCTCTCACTTCCCACCCTCACAGTCTATCTCTCTCAATACAATGCAAAACGGAGCAACGATGACCTCACCTGACCTCCTGGCATTCAGTAGATAATGAGTGAGATTAGTGGAGTGTTATGTGGTCTGCTGTGAGAGGATATCCAGGGCTGTGTAGTGGTACTGTGTACTCTGTACTCAATACTCTGTCCAGGATAAGCCTACCATCATCTCGTTTAATTAAACTACAGAGTGAGAAAATGCTTGCCTGTTGTTTCAGACGTGGTTTCTCTACCAGTAGATAGGCTGACTGGCCAATAGGATGGTTTTCTGAGTGTGTGGAGACGTGTTGACTGGCCAATAGGATGTTTTTCTGCTTATTACTAAGCTATCCTATAATAAACTGTGCTTTACCCAGCTATTGTCTATGGACACATCTGCTGGGAAAATATTGGGAGAATGATTCTTCAGTGACCAGCACTACGTGGTGAAGTCAGTGTGTGTGTGTGTGCATGTGTGTGCGTGTGTGTGTGTGTGCGTACGCGTGTGTGTTGTAAAAGACTGTGTGCGTGTGTGTGTGTGCGTGTGTTCGGAGGAAACACGTACAACTGTGCACCCGGCCCACCACAGGAGCGCAATGGGACAAGGATTGACTCTAAAATAACACCTAAGTTGTTTTTACCTGGTGTTTTATCTTTATTACCTAATTAATGTGTGCGGCCAGGTTCTCTCTCTCTGTGCTTTGGCTCCAACAATAAATACCTCGGTCTTGATTTACCTGGAGAAAATTGTGAGCCATCCAAGTATTTAAATCACTAATACAGTCTAATTTAACAGTGGAGCTAAAATCCTCAGGTGACACAAAAAGCAAAAAGTTGTGCATCAACTGCGTAGCAGTGAAAACTAATGCTTTCTGCTGCAAAACTGTAAACTGAAGCCTTGTGTGACATGTATTTTCTCTGAGTCACCAAGGGTGGCAAAAAACTATCGACCGGTTAAATAGTTCCTAATATAATGTAGAACAGGAACAGGCTAAGATTGAATCATACTACACCAGCTCCGATGCTCGTCTTACGTGGCAGGGCTTGCAAACTATTACAGACTACGAAGGGATGCACAGCCGCGAACTGTACAGTGACACGAGCTTACCAGACGAGCTAAATCACTTCTATGCTCGCTTCGAGGCAAGCAACATTGAGGCATGCATGAGAGCATCAGCTGTTCCTGATGACTGTGTGATCACGCTCTCCGTAGCCAACGTGAGTAAGACCTATAAACAGGTCAATATTCACAAGGCTGCTGGGCCAGACGGATTACCAGGATGTGTGCTCCGGGCATGTGCTGACCAACTGGCAGGTGTCTTCACTGACATTTTCAACCTCTCCCCGACTGAGTCTGTCATACCAAAATGTTTCAAGTAGACCACCATAGTCCCTGCGCTCAAGAACACGAAGGCAACCTGCCTAAATAACTACAGACCCGTAGCACTCACGTCCATAGCCATGAAGTGCTTTGAAAGGCTGGTAATGGCTCACATCAACACTATTATCGCAGAAACCCTAGACCCACTCCAATTTGCATTCCGACCAAATAGATCCACAGATGGTGTAATCTCTATTGCACTCCACACACTCCGCACTCCACCCTTTCCCACCTGGACAAAAGGAACACATACGTGAGAATGCTATTCATTGACTACAGCTCAGCGTTCAACACCATAATATCCTCAAAGCTCATCACTAAGCTTAGGATCCTGGGACTAAACACCTCCCTCTGCAACTGGATCCTGAACTTCCTGACAGGCCGCCCCCAGGTGGTGAGGGTATGTAGCAACACATCTGCCACGCTGATCCTCAACACTGGAGCCCCTCAGGGGTGCATGCTCAATCCCCTTCTTTACTCCCTGTTCACCCACGACTGCATGGCCAGGCACGACTCCAACACCATCATTAAGTTTGCAAATGACACAACAGTGGTAGGCCTGATCACCAACAGATACCTATATTTTTTATTTCACCTTTATTTAACCAGGTGACCAGTTGAGAACAAGTTCTCATTTACAACTGTGACCTGGCCAAGATAAAGCAAAGCAGTGCGACAGAAACAACAACACAGAGTTACACATGGAATAAACAAGCGTACAGTCAATAACACAATAACACAAGACCTGGCCAGTTGGTGCCAGAATAACAACCTATCCCTCAACGTAACCAGACTAAGGAGATGATTGTGGACTACAGGAAAAGGAGCACCGACCCCATTCTCATCAACAGGGCTGAGTTGGAGCAGGTTGAGAGCATTACGTTCCTTGGTGTCCGCATCATAATCAAACTATCATGGTCCAAACATACTAAGACAGTCATTAAGAGGGCATGACAAAGCCTATTCCCCCTCAGGACACATTCCCCCTTGGCATGGGTCCTCAGATCCTCAAAAAGTTATACTGCTGCACCAGTGGTTGCATCACTGCCTGGTACGGCAATTGCTCGGCCTCCGACCGCAAGGCACTACAGAGGGTAGTGCGTACGGCCCAGTACATTGCTGAGGCTAAGCTGCCTGCCATCCATGACCTCTATACCAGACGGTGTCAGAGGAAGGCCCTAAAAATTGTCAAAGACCGCAGCCACCCCAGTCATAGACTGTTCTCTCTCCTACCGCATGGCAAGCGGTACCGGAGTGCCAAGTCTAGAACAAAAATACTGTTTTACCCCCAAACCACAAGACTCCTGAAACATATAATCAAATGGCTCCCTGGACTTGTATTGTGCCCCCCCAACCCCTCCTTTACGCTGCTGCTACTCTCTGTTTATCATATATAGTCAACACAAATACACACAGAATTTTGCTTAGGAATGGAAGGTTGGAGATTGGCCGAACATTTCTAAAATCTGAATAATCTAGAATGCTTTTCTTCAGATGAAGTTTCACCATAGAAGTTTTAGTAGCGTGGGGAAAGTGCCTGTGAACAGGGAATGATTAACAATGGCTTGCACCTCTTCAGATATGCAATTAAAAACTGTTTTTGAAGAAGGTTGTTGATTGGAAGGTGACGGATTGGATCGAGAAGACAGGAAGAAGGCTTGAATTGTGATGTCACTTTCCTGAGAATGTCTGTGGCAACCAGGGAAAATAACTCCTTAGTGTACTTTGCGTGGTAGGCTAGGGTACATATCATCAAACTTCTCATCAGGTCTTGGTTGACTGATACCCCATCCTATTTTGGTTCTTATCTTTTCTCTGAAATATGCCGAAAAACTCGTCACATTTCGAGGTGGAGCAAAGTTCACATAGGTTTGTATGGGTTAGGATTTATCAGGCCATCAACGGTCGAGAAGAGCACTCTCAAATTATTCAGATTAATTGTGATGAAGTTAGAAAATTAGCCCGTCTGGCTTGTTATATATACTAGTCCTCAAGGACAATAGACAATAGTTCAAATAAATAAAGTGAGGCAGTATTATAGCTCTGGTGGCTGACATTTAAACAGTATAGATATATATATATACAGATAGGTACTCAAAAGACCCAACGTTGCCAGACACAATGCCCTTACAGCTGAAGAGCTTTAGTAAAAATAGAGGCTGTCCCCCCCCTGTCATGTACTGTCATGTTGTCTTGTCTCTGTCCTTTCCCTTCACCCTGTCTCCCTCTGCTGGTCGTGTTAGGTTACCTTTTCTCCCCCGCTTTCCCCCAGCTGTCCCTTGTCTCCTCTAACTACCCATTCACCCCGTTCCCCACCTGTTCCCTTTTTCCCTCTGATTAGGTCCCTATATCTCTCTCTGTTTCTGCTCCTGTCCTTGTCGGATTCTTGTTTGTTTGTGTCATTCATGCCTGAACCAGACTGTCATCATGTTTGCTGTAACCTTGTCCTGTCCTGTCAGAATCTGCCGGTCCATCTGAGCCTACCTATGTTTGGTAATAAAGAAGCTCGGTTTAAGTTGATTCGCTTTTGGGTCCTCATTCACGCACCGTAACAGAAGAATCCGACCAAGAATGGACCCAGCGACTTCGGATCCTCTCCACTCAGCCGTCGAGATCCAGGGAGCGATGCTAGGCAGACACAAGCAGGACTTGTCTGCTGCTCGACATGCCGTTGAGACCCTGGCCACCCAAGTCTCCAACCTCACAGAACAGGTTCACCATCTCCGCCTCGATCCACCGGCCACTTCCAGGGCTTTCGAATCTCCGGAGCCCAGAATCAATAACCCGCCGTGTTACTCTGGGGAGCCCACTGAATGCCGCTCGTTCCTCACCCAGTGTGATATTGTGTTTTCTCTCCAGCCCAACACTTACTCCAGGAGCACTGCTCGTGTCGCCTACGTCATATCTCTCCTTATTGGACGGGCTCGTGAGTGGGGCACGGCAATCTGGGAGGCAAGGGCTGAGTGTATTAACCAGTATCAAGACTTTAAGGAGGAGATGATACGGGTTTTTGATCGATCTGTTTTTGGGGAGGAGGCTTCCAGGGCCCTGTCTTCCCTATGTCAAGGCAATCGATCCATAACAGACTACTCTATTGAGTTTCGCACTCTTGCTGTTTCCAGTGGCTGGAACGAGCCGGCCTTGCTCGCTCGTCTTCTGGAGGGTTTCCGCGCAGAGGTAAAGGATGAGATTCTCTCCCGGGAGGTTCCTTCCAGCGTGGATTCCTTGATTGAACTCGCTATTCGCATTGAGCGACGGGTTGATCTTCGTCACCGAGCTCGTGGAAAGGAGCTCGCGCTCTCCGTCGCCTCCCTCTCCGCATCACTACCATCTTCCTCTGCCGGCTCGGGTGCTGAGCCCATGCAGCTGGGAGGTATCCGCATCTCGACTAAGGAGAGGGAACGGAGAATCACCAACCGCCTCTGTCTCTATTGCGGTTCCGCTGGTCATTTTGTCACTTCATGTCCAGTAAAAGGCCAGAGCTCGTCAGTAAGCGGAGGGCTACTGGTGAGCGCTACTACTCCTGTCTCTCCTTCAAGATCCTGCACTACCTTGTCGGTCCATCTACGCTGGACCGGTTCGTCAGCTTCCTGCAGTGCCTTAATAGACTCTGGGGCGGAGGGCTGTTTTATGGACGAGACCTGGGCTCGGGAACATGACATTCCTCTCAGACAGTTAAAGGAGCCCACGGCCTTGTTCGCCCTGGATGGTAGTCCTCTCCCCAGGATTCAGCGTGAGACGCTACCTTTAACCCTCACTGTTTCTGGTAATCATAGTGAAACCATTTCTTTTTTAATTTTTCGTTCACCTTTTACACCTGTTGTTTTGGGCCATCCCTGGCTAGTTTGTCATAATCCTTCCATTAATTGGTCTAGTAATTCTATCCTCTCCTGGAACGTCTCTTGTCATGTGAAATGTTTAATGTCTGCTATCCCTCCTGTTTCCTCTGTCTCTTCTTCACAGGAGGAGCCTGGTGATTTGACAGGGGTGCCGGAGGAATATCACGATCTGCGCACGGTGTTCAGTCGGTCCAGGGCCACCTCTCTTCCTCCACACCGGTCGTATGATTGTAGTATTGATCTCCTTCCGGGAACCACCCCCCCCCGGGGTAGACTATACTCTCTGTCGGCTCCCGAACGTAAGGCTCTCGAAGATTATTTGTCTGTAGCTCTTGACGCCGGTACCATAGTCCCCTCCTCCTCTCCCGCCGGAGCAGGGTTTTTTTTTGTCAAGAAGAAGGACGGGTCTCTGCGCCCCTGCATAGATTATCGAGGGCTGAATGACATAACAGTGAAGAATCGTTATCCGCTTCCTCTTATGTCTTCAGCCTTCGAGATCCTGCAGGGAGCCAGGTTTTTCACTAAGTTGGACCTTCGTAACGCTTACCATCTCGTGCGCATCAGGGAGGGGGACGAGTGGAAGACGGCGTTTAACACTCCGTTAGGGCACTTTGAATACCGGGTTCTTCCTTTCGGCCTCGCTAACGCTCCAGCTGTCTTTCAGGCATTAGTCAATGATGTCCTGAGAGACATGCTGAACATCTTTGTTTTCGTTTACCTTGACGATATCCTGATTTTTTCACCGTCACTCCAGATTCATGTTCAGCACGTTCGACGTGTCCTCCAGCGCCTTTTAGAGAATTGTCTTTTTGTGAAGGCTGAGAAGTGCACGTTTCATGCCTCCTCCGTCACATTTCTCGGTTCTGTTATTTCCGCTGAAGGCATTAAGATGGATCCCGCTAAGGTCCAAGCTGTCATTGATTGGCCCGTCCCTAAGTCACGCGTCGAGCTGCAGCGCTTTCTCGGCTTCGCGAACTTCTATCGTCGTTTCATCCGTAATTTCGGTCAGGTGGCAGCTCCTCTCACAGCCCTTACTTCTGTCAAGACGTGCTTTAAGTGGTCCGTTTCCGCCCAGGGAGCTTTTGATCTCCTCAAGAATCGTTTTACATCCGCTCCTATCCTTGTTACACCTGACGTCTCTAGACAGTTCGTTGTCGAGGTTGACGCGTCAGAGGTGGGAGTGGGAGCCATCCTTTCTCAGCGCTCCCTCTCTGACGACAAGGTCCACCCATGCGCGTATTTTTCTCATCGCCTGTCGCCGTCGGAACGTAACTATGATGTGGGTAACCGCGAACTGCTCGCCATCCGGTTAGCCCTAGGCGAATGGCGACAGTGGTTGGAGGGGGCGACCGTTCCTTTTGTCGTTTGGACTGACCATAGGAACCTTGAGTACATCCGTTCTGCCAAACGACTTAATGCGCGTCAGGCGCGTTGGGCGCTGTTTTTCGCTCGTTTCGAGTTTGTGATTTCTTATCGTCCGGGCTCTAAGAACACCAAGCCTGATGCTTTGTCTCGTCTCTTCAGTTCTTCAGTAGCCTCCACTGACCCCGAGGGGATTCTCCCTGAGGGGCGTGTTGTCGGGTTGACTGTCTGGGGAATTGAGAGGCAGGTAAAGCAAGCACTCTCTCAAACTCCGTCGCCGCGCGCTTGTCCTAGGAACCTTCTTTTCGTTCCCGTTCCTACTCGTCTGGCCGTTCTTCAGTGGGCTCACTCTGCCAAGTTAGCCGGCCACCCTGGCGTTCGGGGTACGCTTGCTTCCATTCGCCAGCGTTTCTGGTGGCCCACCCGGGAGCATGACACGCGTCGTTTCGTGGCTGCTTGTTCGGTCTGCGCGCAGACTAAGTCCGGTAACTCTCCTCCTGCCGGCCGTCTCAGGCCTTTTCCTATTCCCTCTCGACCGTGGTCTCACATCGCCTTAGATTTTGTCACCGGACTGCCTTCGTCAGCGGGGAAGACTGTTATTCTTACGGTTGTCGATAGGTTCTCTAAGGCGGCTCATTTCATTCCCCTTGCTAAGCTTCCTTCTGCTAAAGAGACGGCACAAATCATCATCGAGAATGTTTTCAGAATTCATGGCCTTCCGTCAGACGTCGTTTCGGACAGAGGTCCGCAATTCACGTCTCAATTTTGGAGGGAGTTTTGCCGTTTGATTGGGGCTTCCGTCAGTCTCTCTTCCGGCTTTCACCCCCAGTCTAACGGTCAAGCAGAACGGGCCAATCAGACTATTGGTCGCATCTTACGCAGTCTTTCTTTTCGCAACCCTGCGTCTTGGTCAGAACAGCTCCCCTGGGCAGAATACGCCCACAACTCGCTTCCTTCGTCTGCGACCGGGCTATCTCCTTTTCAGAGTAGCCTCGGGTACCAGCCTCCGTTGTTCTCATCTCAGTTCGCCGAGTCCAGCGTCCCCTCCGCTCAGGCTTTTGTCCAACGTTGCGAGCGCACCTGGAAGAGGGTCAGGTCTGCACTTTGCCGTTATAGGGCGCAGACTGTGAGAGCTGCTAATAAGCGTAGAACGAAGAGCCCTAGATATTGTCGCGGTCAGAGAGTTTGGCTCTCCACTCAGAACCTTCCCCTTAAGACGGCTTCTCGCAAGTTGACCCCGCGGTTCATTGGTCCATTCCGTATCCCTCAGGTCATTAATCCTGTCGCAGTGCGACTTCTTCTTCCGCGATATCTTCGTCGCGTCCACCCGGTCTTCCATGTCTCCTGTGTTAAGCCCGTTCTTCGCGCCCCCGCTCGTCTTCCCCCCCCCCCCCATCCTTGTCGAGGGCGCACCTATCTACAGGGTCCGTAAAATCTTGGACATGCGTCCTCGGGGCCGTGGTCATCAGTACCTAGTTGACTGGGAGGGGTACGGTCCTGAGGAGAGGAGTTGGGTTCCCTCTCGGGACGTGCTGGACCATGCGCTGATTGATGATTTCCTCCGTTGCCGCCAGGTTTCCTCCTCGAGTGCGCCAGGAGGCGCTCGGTGAGTGGGGGGGTACTGTCATGTACTGTCATGTTGTCTTGTCTCTGTCCTTTCCCTTCACCCTGTCTCCCTCTGCTGGTCGTGTTAGGTTACCTTTTCTCCCCCGCTTTCCCCCAGCTGTCCCTTGTCTCCTCTAACTACCCATTCACCCCGTTCCCCACCTGTTCCCTTTTTCCCTCTGATTAGGTCCCTATATCTCTCTCTGTTTCTGCTCCTGTCCTTGTCGGATTCTTGTTTGTTTGTGTCATTCATGCCTGAACCAGACTGTCATCATGTTTGCTGTAACCTTGTCCTGTCCTGTCAGAATCTGCCGGTCCATCTGAGCCTACCTATGTTTGGTAATTAAAGAAGCTCGGTTTAAGTTGATTCGCTTTTGGGTCCTCATTCACGCACCGTAACACCCCCGCCCACCTTTTCAGAGAATGGACTCTACCTACATGTGTATATATATCCTAGTGTTTTTACCAAACAACTGTCAATTTCTTATGAAAAGCTGTAGTCCCGTGGGGGGAGGGGGGGGGGGGGCACTACAGTCTGAAGACAGCCATGTTTCGGTGAGAAACATCCAATCAACTCTGTGCTCAGTAATTGAGGTCATTCAGGAGGAGGGTTTTTACTTGCTCTAAATTTTAAAAGCCAATGAGTGTGGGCCACTGGGTCATCTGCATCGAGGTAACCAATGACAACCAATGTATTGACGTTAACCACATGTTCAGTCTCCAATCTATCAGAATGGGAGGAGATTACATTTAGTATGAACTCACTAGAAGGTGGAGTTAAAGGAACATAACTTAGGTTATTCACAATAATCACTGTGCCATTTATAAAGGAGATGATATGGTTCCTAAGTCCTCTGTTGGTTATTCTGACAGGGAGAACTGGGACACTACCAGAACCTGTCTGTCAGTCTCTAAAACAGTTTGATGTTGGGACTGGAGCACTACCAGACCCTGTCTGCCAGTCTCTAAAACAGTTTGATGTTGCTGGGACCGGAGCACTACCAGACGACCCTGTCTGTCAGTCTCTAAAACAGTTTGATGTTGCTGGGACTGGAGCACTACCAGCCCCAGGAGGGACTTGAGACAGGCAGGCCAAAATCTCTCACCATCAAGCTGCCCACAATGATGGTGGTGGTAGTGATGGAATTTGGTGGGGAAGCGACTTGCTGAACTGCGGTGGCCGTGGGGGAGGGTGCCACTGGGTGGCCGCCGGCTGATTATATACACCCAGGATACATGCTGACTCCCGGGGCTGGTAGGTCCGTCTCAAGCGTGGAATGGAGTTTGATAGCTGGATTGGATCTTCTTGGCTAGATGTAGGGTGGCCAGACTTCCACCCCAATCCCCTATGTCTTGCGAGCCTCCAGTCTCCTATGGGCCACAGAGTTGACCTTAACATCTGTCAGTTGGATTGGGACAGATCAACGCCACCCGACTCATCAACAGCTTTGCTACAGGGGGCTATAGGAGATTCAGTTGCCTGGGTTACAGCAAGATCGGGGTACGTAGAACCTGTTTGGGATAGGGAGCAGCATTTTCACGTTCGGATGAAAAGCGTGCCCAGAGTGAACTGCCTGCTACTCAGGCCCAGAAGCTAATATATGCATATTATTCACAGATTTGGATTTGGATAGACAACACTCTGATGTTTCTAAAACTGTTTGAATGATGTCTGTGAGTATAACAGAATTCATATGGCAGGCAAAAAACAACCAGGAAGTGGGAAATCTGAGGTTTGTAGTTTTACAACTCATTGCCTATTGAATACACAGTGTCTATTGGGTCATATTGCATTTCCTAAGGCTTCCACTAGATGTCAACAGTCTTTAGAACCTTGCTTGAGGATTCTACTGTGAAGTGGGGGCTAATGAGAGCTGTTTCAACCAGATGTCTGGCAGAAGGCCATGAGCGGATCACGCGTGTGGCAGTGAGAGCGACCTGTGTTCCATTGCAATTCTAAAGACAAAGGAATTCTCCAGTTGGAACATTATTGAACATTTATGTTAAAAACATCCTAAAGATTGATTCTATACATCGTTTGACATGTTTCTACGAATTGTAATATAACTTTCTGAACTTTCTCCTGGACTTGCCTGCGCCTCATGAGTTTGGATTTGTTTACTAAACGCGCTAACAAAAGGAGGTATTTGGACATAAATGATGGACTTTATCGAACAAAACAAACATTTATTGTGGAACTGGGATTCCTGGGAGTGCATTCTGATGAAGATCATCAAAGGTAAGCAAATATTTATAATGCTATTCCTGACTTTTACTGATTCAACAACATGGCAGGTATCTGTATGACTTTTTGTGTCACTTTTTGTGTTTTTGTGTCTGAGCGCCATACTCAGATTATTGCATGGTTTGCTTTTTCCGTAAAGCATTTTTGAAATCTGACATAGCGGTTGCATTAAGGAGAAGTATATCTATAATTCTGTGAATAACACTTGTATCTTTTATGAAAGTTTATGATAAGTATTTCTGTAAATTGATGTGGCTCTCTGCAAATTCGTCTGATGTTTTCGAGGCACAACATTACTGAACATAATGCGCCAATGTAAACTGAGATTTTGGATATAAATATAAACTTTATCAACATACATGTTTTGCGTAACATGAAGTCCTATGAGGGCCATCTGTTGAAGATCATCAAAGGTTAGTGATACATTTTATCTCTATTTCTGCTTTTTGTGACTCCTCTCTTTGGCTGGAAAATGGCTGTATGTGTTTTTGTGACTAGGCTCTGACCTAACATAATCCTATGGTGTGCTTTTCCTGTAAAGCCTTTTTGAAATCGGACACGATGGGTAATTAACAAGAAGTTAATTTTTAATTTGGTGTATTGCACTTGTGAATATATGAAAGTTAAATATTAGCGGAACCCCTAGCCCTAACAAGCTTTAGACAGCACAAACCTCTAGCCCTAACAAGCTTTAGACAGCAGGAACCCCTAGCCCTAACAAGCTTTAGACAGCAGGAACCCCTAGCCCTGACAAGCTTTAGACAGCAGGAACCCCTAACCCTAACAAGCTTTAGACAGCAGGAACCCCTAGCCCTACAAGCTTTGGACAGCAGGAACCCCTAGCCCTAACAAGCTTCAGAAAGCAGGATATCCTTTTCTCTGAGCCAAGCTAACAGCCAGAGGATCTGTTCCCCCTACGATGCTGGATAATTGTGCAGTTAGGGCAGACAAACCCTTGTTCATTTTCCAGGTCTATTGTATCTTCATATTGTGATTCTCTGGAAATCATCTCACAACTGATTAATCAGATTATGATTGATGTTGTTGATATTAACTCACTGGCCCCGTATAGCTACACTGTTGCTACGGTATCAATCCTCATTCAACCCTGTGTTAACCACCAATGTCAGCATCGGACAGATACATTCTATTATTGTTCCCCTTTCTGATGTCATAACAGGATGCTAACTCCCATTGGATCTCAGATGGCACCCCGTTCCCATGGTGTCTCAGATGGCACCCCATTCCCATGGTGTCTCATATGACACCCTGTTTCCATGGTGTCTCAGATGGCATCCCGTTCCCACGGCCTGTGGTCAGAGGTGTCTCAGATGACACTACATTCCCATGGTGTCTCAGATGACACTCCATTTCCATGGTGTCTCAGATGACACTACATTCACATGGTGTCTCAGGTGACACTCTGTTCCCATGGTGTCTCAGATGACACTCCGTTCCCATGGTGTCTCAGATGACACTCCGTTCCCATGGTGTCTCAGATGACACTCCGTTCCCATGGTGTCTCAGATGACACTTCATTCCCATGGCCTGTGGTCAGAGGTGTCTCAGGTGACACTCCGTTCCCATGGTGTCTCAGGTGACACTCCATTCCCATGGTGTCTCAGACGACACTCCGTTCCTATGGTGTCTCAGATGACACTCCGTTCCCATGGTGTCTCAGATGACACTCCGTTCCCATGGTGTCTCAGATGACACTTCGTTCCCATGGTGTCTCAGATGACACTCCGTTCCCATGGTGTCTCAGATGACACTTCGTTCCCATGGTGTCTCAGATGACACTCCGTTCCCATGGTGTCTCAGATGACACTCCGTTCCCATGGTGTCTCAGATGACACTTCATTCCCATGGCCTGTGGTCAGAGGTCTCTCAGGTGACACTCCGTTCCCATGGTGTCTCAGATGACACTCCGTTCCCATGGTGTCTCAGATGACACTCCGTTCCCATGGTGTCTCAGATGACACTCCGTTCCCATGGTGTCTCAGATGACACCCCGTTCCCATGGTGTCATCAGATGACACTTCGTTCCCATGGTGTCTCAGATGACACTCCGTTCCCATGGTGTCTCAGATGACACTTCGTTCCCATGGTGTCTCAGATGACACTCCGTTCCCATGGTGTCTCAGATGACACTCCGTTCCCATCGTGTCTCAGATGACACTTCATTCCCATGGCCTGTGGTCAGAGGTCTCTCAGGTGACACTCCGTTCCCATGGTGTCTCAGATGACACTCCGTTCCCATGGTGTCTCAGATGACACTCCGTTCCCATGGTGTCTCAGATGACACTCCGTTCCCATGGTGTCTCAGATGACACCCCGTTCCCATGGTGTCTCAGATGAAACTCCGTTCCCATGGTGTCTCAGATGACACTCCGTTCCCATGGCCTGTGGTCAAAGGTACACAGTAAAAAACTCCTTTGGAGTCAAATGTAACACGATTTGGAAGTTGATAAGGTCCAACCGCCATTTTGTGTTAAAACCACTGTGGTCACGGTGTTGATATTTTTGCAGTTAAAACTCTAATTGCCATTCTACTCTTTTCAGAGTAGTTTTTTTCCGATCAACACCATTGCCATTGTACACTTTTCTGTGTTGTTCTGAATTAACAAACAACTATAGCATAGTACGGTTCTCTTTCAGTTGACTTTCTTTGAGTCATAAGGGTGTAGAGACTTATTTAAATATTTCTGAAAGTGTCACATTCGGATGGTTTGCAATGTGACATCCAATGTCTGTTGGAAGTCAACTTGCAGGAAGATATCAGTCACAACTTGAATTTATTATGCCTGTCAGCGAAGGGAAGAAACTCAGTAGCTCAAGACTACCAACACCATGTCAACTGGTATAACTATCTCACTAATGGTTGCTATAAATCCAACCACTTACAGATTGTATTTTTTAAAGATTTATTTTATGTTTCTTATATTTGCAGTAAGATCAAAAACAATCAATGTAAAATGGGAAAATAAAAGATATTGAAACAAACAATTTTAAATAATGAACCTACAACAGAGCATCCTGGGAAATATGACAATGAGATCCATCCAACATCGGTGGATAACTCCATGGATGTAACTCCCTGTCACTTGTAACTCTTAACGGAGTTAAAAGTACTCTGTCCGAATCAACTCCAGTTATCCGCACTATCACCATGGAACATACAGTGCCTTGCGAAAGTATTCGGCCCCCTTGAACTTTGCGACCTTTTGCCACATTTCAGGCTTCAAACATAAAGATATAAAACTGTATTTTTTTGTGAAGAATCAACAACAAGTGGGACACAATCATGAAGTGGAACGACATTTATTGGATATTTCAAGACAATGATCCAAAACATAAAGCAAAATGGAATGGTTAAAAAATAAACATATCCAGGTGTTAGAATGGCCAAGTCAAAGTCCAGACCTGAATCCAATCGAGAATCTGTGGAAAGAACTGAAAACTGCTGTTCACAAATGCTCTCTATCCAACCTCACTCTTGCAAGGAGGAATGGGAAAAAATTCAGTCTCTCGATGTGCAAAACTGATAGAGACATACCCCAAGCGACTTACTGCTGTAATCGCAGCAAAAGGTGGCTCTACAAAGTATTAACTTAAGGGGGCTGAATAATTTTGCACGCCCAATTTTTCAGTTTTTGATTTGTTAAAAAAGTTTGAAATATCCAATAAATGTCGTTCCACTTCATGATTGTGTCCCACTTGTTGTTGATTCTTCACAAAAAAATACAGTTTTATATCTTTATGTTTGAAGCCTGAAATGTGGCAAAAGGTCGCAAAGTTCAAGGGGGCCGAATACTTTCGCAAGGCACTGTATCACTCTGTTGAGTGTTAAGATAACTCCCAGTAGAGTCAATCTAACCCAAGATGTTTTAACACTGTGATTTAAGCTATCCTTGATTTACAGTGTAGTGCACTAAGTAGGGAATAAGGTGTTATTCGGTATTGAGACTCAAATGGAAATAATAACAGTCCCTACTCTGATCTGCGTTAAACACTGGGGTTCTGTAACAGTCCCTGCTTTGATCTGCGTTAAACACTGGGGTTCAATAACAGTCCTTGCTTTGATCTGCAGTAAACACTGGGGTCCTATAACAGTCCCTGCTTTGATCTGCGTTATACACTGGGGTTCTATAACAGTCCCTGCTTTGATCTGCGTTAAACACTGGGGTTCTATAACAGTCCCTGTTTGATCTGCAGTAAACACTGGGGTTCTATAACAGTCCCTACTCTGATCTGTGTTAAACACTGGGGTTCTGTAACAGTCCCTGCTTTGATCTGCGTTAAACACTGGGGTTCAATAACAGTCCCTGCTTTGATCTGCAGTAAACACTGGGGTCCTATAACAGTCCCTGCTTTGATCTGCGTTATACACTGGGGTTCTATAACAGTCCCTGCTTTGATCTGCGTTAAACACTGGGGTTCTATAACAGTCCCTGTTTGATCTGCGTTAAACACTGGGGTTCTATAACAGTCCCTGCTTTGATCTGCAGTAAACACTGGGGTTCTATAACAGTCCCTGCTTTGATCTGCGTTAAACACTGGGGTTCAATAACAGTCACTGCTTTGATCTGCAGTAAACACTGGGGTTCTATAACAGTCCCTGCTTTGATCTGCGTTAAACACTGGGGTTCTATAACAGTCCCTGCTTTGATCTGCGTTAAACACTGGGGTTCTATAACAGTCCCTGTTTGATCTGCAGTAAACACTGGGGTTCTATAACAGTCCCTGCTTTGATCTGCAGTAAACACTGGGGTTCTATAACAGTCCCTGCTTTGATCTGCGTTAAACACTGGGGTTCAATAACAGTCCCTGTTTGATCTGCAGTAAACACTGGGGTTCTATAACAGTCCCTGCTTTGATCTGCGTTAAACACTGGGGTTCTATAACAGTCCCTGCTTTGATCTGCAGTAAACACTGGGGTTCTCTAACAGTCCCTGCTTTGATCTGCAGTAAATACTGGGGTTCTATAAAAGTTCCTGCTCTGATCTACAGTAAACACTGGGGTTCTATAACAGTCCCTGCTTTGATCTGCGTTAAACACTGGGGTTCAATAACAGTCCCTGCTTTGATCTGCGTTAAACACTGGGATTCTGTAACAGTCCCTGCTTTGATCTGCGTTAAACACTGGGGTTCTATAACAGTCCCTGCTTTGATCTGCGTTAAACACTGGGGTTCTATAACAGTCCCTGCTCTGATCTACAGTCAACACTGGGGATCTATAACAGTCCCTGTTTGATCTGCGTTAAACACTGGGGTTCTATAACAGTCCCTACTCTGATCTGCAGTAAACACTGGGGTTATATAACAGTCCCTGTTTGATCTGCAGTAAACACTGGGGTTCTATAACAGTCCCTGCTTTGATCTGCAGTAAACACTGGGGTTCTGTAACAGTCCCTGTTTGATCTGCAGTAAACACTGGGGTTCTATAACAGTCCCTACTCTGATCTGCGTTAAACACTGGGGTTATATAACAGTCCCTGCTTTGATCTGCAGTAAACACTGGGGTTCTATAACAGTCCCTGCTTTGATCTGCGTTAAACACTGGGGTTCTGTAACAGTCCCTGCTTTGATCTGCGTTAAACACTGGGATTCTATAACAGTCCCTACTCTGATCTGCGTTAAACACTGGGGTTCTATAACAGTCCCTGCTTTGATCTGCAGTAAACACTGGGGTTATATAACAGTCCCTGTTTGATCTGCAGTAAACACTGGGGTCTGTAACAGTCCCTGTTTGATCTGCAGTAAACACTGGGGTTCTATAACAGTCCCTGTTTGATCTGCAGTAAACACTGGGGTTCTATGTAACAGTCCCTGCTCTGATCTGCAGTAAACACTGTGGTTCTGTAACAGTCCCTGCTTTGATCTGCAGTAAACACTGGGGTTCTATAACAGTCCCTGCTTTGATCTGCGTTAAACACTGGGGTTCTATAACAGTCCCTGCTTTGATCTGCAGTAAATACTGGGGTTCTATAAAAGGTCCTGCTCTGATCTACAGTAAACACTGGGGTTCTATAACAGTCCCTGCTTTGATCTGCGTTAAACACTGGGGTTCTATAACAGTCCCTGCTTTGATCTGCAGTAAACACTGGGGTTCTATAACAGTCCCTGCTTTGATCTGCAGTAAACACTGGGGTTATATAACAGTCCCTGTTTGATCTGCAGTAAACACTGGGGTCTGTAACAGTCCCTGTTTGATCTGCAGTAAACACTGGGGTTCTATGTAACAGTCCCTGCTCTGATCTGCAGTAAACACTGTGGTTCTGTAACAGTCCCTGCTTTGATCTGCAGTAAACACTGGGGTTCTATAACAGTCCCTGCTTTGATCTGCAGTAAACACTGGGGTTCTATAACAGTCCCTGCTTTGATCTGCAGTAAACACTGGGGTTATATAACAGTCCCTGTTTGATCTGCAGTAAACACTGGGGTCTGTAACAGTCCCTGTTTGATCTGCAGTAAACACTGGGGTTCTATAACAGTCCCTGTTTGATCTGCAGTAAACACTGGGGTTCTATAACAGTCCCTGCTCTGATCTGCAGTAAACACTGTGGTTCTGTAACAGTCCCTGCTTTGATCTGCAGTAAAAACTGGGGTTCTATAACAGTCCCTGCTTTGATCTGCAGTAAACACTGGGATTCTATAACAGTCCCTACTCTGATCTGCAGTAAACACTGGGGTTCTGTAACAGTCCCTGCTTTGATCTGCGTTAAACACTGGGGTTCTATAACAGTCCCTGCTTTGATCTGCAGTAAACACTGGGGTTCTGCAACAGTTATTGCTTTGATCTGCAGTAAACACTGGGGTTCTATAACAGTCCCTGCTCTGATCTGCAGTAAACACTGGGGTTCTGTAACAGTTCTTGCTTTGATCTGCAGTAAACACTGGGGTTCTGTAACAGTTCTTGCTTTGATCTGCAGTAAACACTGGGGTTCTATAACAGTCCCTGCTTTGATCTGCAGAAAACACTGGGGTTCTATAACAGTCCCTGCTTTGGTCTGCAGTAAACACGGGTTCTGTAACAGTCCCTGTTTGATCTGCGTTAAACACTGGGGTTCTATAACAGTCCCTGTTTGATCTGTAGTAAACACTGGGGTTCTGTAACAGTCCCTGCTCTGATCTGCGTTAAACACTGGGGTTCTATAACAGTCCCTGCTCTGATCTGCAGTCAACACTGGGGTTCTATAACAGTCCCTGCTCTGATCTGCGTTAAACACTGTGGTTCTATAGCAGTCCCTGTTTGATCTGCAGTAAACACTGGGGTTCTATAACAGTCCCTGCTCTGATCTGCGTTAAACACTGGGGTTCTATAACAGTCCCTGCTCTGATCTGCAGTAAACACTGGGATTCTGTAACAGTCCCTGCTCTGATCTGCAGTAAACACTGTGGTTGTATAACAGTCCCTGTTTGATCTGTGTTAAACACTGTGGTTCAACAACAGTCCCTGTTTGATCTGCAGTAAACACTGGGGTTCTATAACAGTCCCTGCTCTGATCTGCGTTAAACACTGGGGTTCTATAACAGTCCCTGCTCTGATCTGCAGTCAACACTGGGGTTCTATAACAGTCCCTGCTCTGATCTGCAGTCAACACTGGGGTTCTATAACAGTCCCTGCTCTGATCTGCAGAAAACACTGGGGTTCTGTAACAGTCCCTGCTCTGATCTGCGTTAAACACTGTGGTTCTATAGCAGTCCCTGTTTGATCTGCAGTAAACACTGGGGTTCTATAACAGTCCCTGCTCTGATCTGCGTTAAACACTGGGGTTCTATAACAGTCCCTGCTCTGATCTGCAGTAAACACTGTGGTTCTATAACAGTCCCTGTTTGATCTGTGTTAAACACTGTGGTTCCACAACAGTCCCTGTTTGATCTGCAGTAAACACTGGGGTTTTATCCCTTTTCAAGTCAATCTGCCTTTCAGCCCATGGCTGACTGTGTGCAGCCCTTGACTACAAGCCACTGATGCAGACCTTTGTAAAAAGTCTAATAAATCCATGCAATGTAGCCGACAACTTCACAATAAATCCATTATTTACTTTAGACAGGTCTAGAGAAACATGATATTAAGAAAAGGCATTTGGAAATTGCTCCCAAGGATGAACCAGACTTGTGGAGGTCTGCAATTTCTTTCTGAAGTCTTGGCTGATTTCTTTTGATTTTCCCATGATGTCAAACAAAGACTGAGTTTGAAGGTAGGCCTTGAAATACATCCACAGGTACACCTCCAATTGACTGAAATAGTGTCAATTAGGCTATCAGAAGCTTCTAAAGCCATGACATCATTTTCTGGAATGTTCCAAGCTGTTTAAAGGCACAGTCAACTTAGTGTATGTAAACTTCTGACCCACTGGAATTGTGACACAGTGAATTATAAGTCAAATAATCTGTCTGCAAACAATTGTTGGCAAAATTATTTGTGTCATGCACAAAGTAGATGTCCTAATCGACTTGCCAAAACTACAGTTTGTTAACAAAAAATATATGGAGTGGTTGAAAACAAGTTTTAATGACTCCAACCTAAGTGTATGTAGACTTCAAATGTAGGAACTATTATACGCTTAATTTAGAGTTATTTATGTGACTTTAGTTGTTCTACAAATGTTGGGCTATATGTTTTGATTTTGAATACATTATAAGGCTGCATGATGAGACTAATGATGATTTGAAAAAAAGTCTCATGAAAGGCATGAGCTCTGCTTTGTTTAGTTTTTTTTTGCACAGGCTGCACACACTTCATCAGTCTCTCATTCACAATTTGACAAGTACTTGATAATGCCTCGCATTTCCCGGGCAGCATCCTTTTTGTGTGCCCCAAAAATGCCCCCTAAAAAAAAAACCAGGCCTTTTGCAGACAGTGGGCGTATAATATGAATTATCTTCTTCCCGGCTTAGTGAAGCACCTCTCATCACATATCTCTCTCTGATATCTCAATTCTTATTAGCCAGAGCCCATCACATGACCAGGTCCTTCTCACAGGCTACACGTGAAGACAGACACGTCGAGGAAGCAACTGCACATAATGAAGATATTGGAACAACTGTTCACATTTACTTTTCGTCTGCCAAGAAGATGAGTAGGTCTAACGAACAGGAAAAGCACTAGCCTATGTCAATCTACTATGCCCCATAGTACAAAAGTCGAACTATTCTGTTCTGTGTAATAAATAAATATTCCAAACATAGTCTGGGACAGTTGTGGGATGTGATAGATCCCCATATTAAAACATAGTCTGGGACAGTTGTGGGATGTGATAGATCCCATATTAAAACATAGTCTGGGACAGTTGTGGGATGTGATAGATCCCCATATTAAAACATAGTCTGGGACAGTTGTGGGATGCAATAGATCCCCATATTAAAACATAGTCTGGGACAGTTGTGGGATGCAATAGATCCCCATATTAAAACATAGTCTGGGACAGTTGTGGGATGCGATAGATCCCCATATTAAAACATAGTCTGGGACAGTTGTGGGATGTGATAGATCCCCATATTAAAACATAGTCTGGGACAGTAGTGGGATGTGATAGATCCCCATATTAAAACATCGTCTGGGACAGTTGTGGGATGTGATAGATCCCCATATTAAAACATAGTCTGGGACAGTTGTGGGATGCAATAGATCCCCATATTAAAACATAGTCTGGGACAGTTGTGGGATGCAATAGATCCCCATATTAAAACATAGTCTGGGACAGTTGTGGGATGCGATAGATCCCCATATTAAAACATAGTCTGGGACAGTTGTGGGATGTGATAGATCCCCATATTAAAACATAGTCTGGGACAGTAGTGGGATGTGATAGATCCCCATATTAAAACATCGTCTGGGACAGTTGTGGGATGTGATAGATCCCCATATTAAAACATAGTCTGGGACAGTAGTGGGATGTGATAGATCCCCATATTAAAACATCGTCTGGGACAGTTGTGGGATGTGATAGATCCCCATATTAAAACATAGTCTGGGACAGTTGTGGGATGTGATAGATCCCCATATTAAAACATAGTCTGGGACAGTTGTGGGATGTGATAGATCCCCATATTAAAACATAGTCTGGGACAGTAGTGGGATGTGATAGATCCCCATATTAAAACATAGTCTGGGACAGTTGTGGGATGTAATAGATCCCCATATTAAAACATAGTCTGGGACAGTTGTGGGATGTGATAGATCCCCATATTAAAACATAGTCTGGGACAGTTGTGGGATGTGATAGATCCCCATATTAAAACATAGTCTGGGACAGTAGTGGGATGCGGTAGATCCGTACAATTAATACAACTACTAGAATCAAAAAACTGTTTCACGCAATGTGGCTGACGGAACAGATCAGAACGTTTAGCTTAAAATGCTGATAAACTATTAGGCTATTTCTTCACAAATACAAGCGCAACAATGTGCACACTGCAGTAGGCTACAATCAATTATCGTGGAAAAAACACCATTCTCAAAAGTGACAGCAAATACGATTATACATGTAATAAATGTTTTATAAAGGTGCATTTTAATGGTGAAAATTAACTTCCTCAAACTTGAAACTCCCACGCTGCTTATGTAATGCCAGTTAGGCTCCACACCCATTGTAAAGCGACTTAATGTGCTTCATTTTAAGAACTAAACGATCACATGGAATTTGACTGCCATCATGACTCATGACTGCCGGTGTGGTGGTAACACGCTCCCTGTAACAGGCCCTAGTCATAACTAAACACTAGAGGAGTTAAATGTACTTAACGACATCAAACATCAGACATGGCTGTTCTACAATGTAACAGCATGCACGCGCGCGCACACACACACACACACGCGCGTGCACACACACACACACACACACACACACACACACACACACACACACACACACAGAGAGAGAGAGAGAGGGAGAAGGAGACATCTACTTGCAACATTCAAATAAATGTGTATATTGATGTAAGGTGAAGAGTGGAAAAACAGTGGAAGTTAGAGATTGTGTGTGTGTGTGTGTGTGTGTGTGTGTGCATGTGTGCGTGCGTGTGTGCATGTCTATATTCAGGAAATATGTTTAATACTCACTCTGTAGACACTGTTGGCTGGTACAGTTGAGTGACTGGAGGTCGATGCCCTGGCAGTCTTTTCCCCCGGTGCCAGGCGAGGGCTGGGTACACTCTCTACTGCGCCACATGGAACAGTCCACTCCGCACTCAGACCAATTAGACCAATCACTCCAACCTCCATCTACTGAACACAGGGACAGGCACAGGGTCAGAGAGAGAGAGATACCACACACACACACACAAAGACCAGAGTCAGAGAGACAGAGATCAGAGTCAGAGAGACAGAGATCAGAGCCAGAGAGACATAGACCAGGTATATAATATTAGGTATATCATATTAGGTATGTATTATTAGGTTTATTATATTAGGTATGTCATATTAAAAACATTAGGTATATCATATTAAGTACATAGTATTAGGTACATCATATTAGGTATATACTATTATATATGTAATATTAATAACACTAGTTATATCATATTAGATACATAGTATTAGGTACATTATATTATATACATAGTATTAGGTACATCATATTATATACATAGTATTAGGTATATACTATTAATTAACAGGGGTGCCTTGTTAAAAGTACATTTGTGGAATTTTCTTCCTTCTTAATGCATTTGAGCCAATCAGTTGTGTTGTGACAAGGTAGGATACAGAAGAGATGCCTATTTGGTCAAATAAAGCATCCCTTCCCCCATATGCCCCCCAAGGCACAACTACGACAACATGACCAACAGAAGTGGGTCACAACTCCTGCAGCTCTGTCGCATGCTGGGTATGTCCATAGTCTTTGAGGCGACTCTATTGGTAGGTACACCTACAGATCATCTCTTGGCAGCAGTACTGAAGACTACTTTATCACTGACCTCAACCCAAAGTCTCTCAGAGCGTTCACAGTCAGCGCAGTGACACCCCTATCAGACCACAGCAAAATCACAGTCTACTTAAACAGAGCAATACGCAATCATGAGGCATCAAAGCCAAAGGAACTGAGTAACATTAAGAAATGCTATAGATGGAAGGAAAGTAGTGTGGAAACCAACCAAAAATCAATTAGGCAACAACAAATGCAATCCCTTTTAGACAACTTCCTGGACAAAACGTTTCACTGTAATAGTGACGGTGAAAACTTGGTAGTAGAAAACCTAAACAGCATATTTGACCTCTCAGCGTCCCTAATAAATCAAAAAATGTCAAACAGAAAACTGAAGAAAATGAACAACAATGACAAATGGTATGACGAAGAAGGCAAAAACCTAAGAAAGAAATAGAGAGACCTATCCAACTAAAAACATAGGGACCCAGAAAACCTGAGTCTACGCCTTCACTACGGTGAATCACTAAAACAATACAGAAATACACTACAGAAAAAGAAGGAACAGCACGTCAGAAATCAGCTCAATATAATTGAAGAATCCATAGACTCTAACCACTTCTGGGAAAATTGGAAAACTCTAAACAGACAACAACATGGAAGTTACAGTATCTATCCAAAATGGAGATGTGTGGGTAAAACACTTCTCCAATCTTTTTGGCCCTAAAACAAATTGGCCATATTTCAACTCTTTAACATCATCCTTAGCTCTGGCATCTTCCCCACTATTTGGAACCAAGAACTGATCACCCCAATCCACAAAAGTGGAGTCAAATTTGACCCCAATAACCAATATGTGTCAACATCAACCTTGGGAAAATCCTCTGCATTATCAATACTTAACGAAAAAGCTGGTTCTCCAGGAGACGCTGAAGGACTTGTTGGACGTGTTCTTGAGCTGAACGGGAAAAGACAAGGATGTCGTCGAGGTCGACAAACAGGAACCGGTTCAGCCTTTCCCGGAACACATTGTTGACCAGGGCCTGGAACACCGTGTGAGCGTTGGTCAGTACGAATGGCATACCTACTCATAGTACTCATAGTGCCCGCTAGCCATGTTAAAGGTTTCCAATTGTCTCCCTCCCGTATCCGAACCAGATAGTAGGCGTTCCGAATGTCCAATTTAGAGAAGATGGTCATTCCCTGAAGAGTTTTGAAAGCCGAGGAGATTAGTGGTAGAGGGTAATGTTTTAACATTTCATTAATAGTATAAGACGGATAAGGCAATCAAACAAGCTAAGCGTAGGTATAGAGACAAAGTAGAGTCATAATTCAACGGCTCAGACACGAGAGGTATGTGGCAGGGTCTACAGTCAATCACGGACTACAAAAAGAAAACCAGCCCTGTTGCAGACCAGGATGTCTTGATCCCAGACAAACTAAACAACTTATTTTCTCACTTTGAGAACAATACAGTGCCACCGACATGGCCCGCTACCAAAACCTGCAGGCTCTGCTTCACTGCAGCCAACAAGAGTAAAACATTTAAACGTGTTAACCCTCGCAAGGCTGCTGGCCCAGATGGCATCCCTAGCCGCGTCCTTAGAGCATTCCCAGACCAGCATGCTGGGGTTTTTACGAACATATTCAATCAATCCCTATCCCAGTCTGCTGTTCCCACATGCTTCAAGAGGGCCACCATTGTTCCTGTTCCCAAGAAAGCTAAGGTAACTGAGCTAAACTGAGCTAAACTACTATCGCCCCTTAGCACTCACTTCCGTCATCATGAAGTGCTTTGAGAGACTAGTCAAGGATCATATCACCTGACACCCTAGACCCACTCCAATTTGCTCACCGCCCCAATAGGTCCACAGACGACGCAATCAGAATCACACTGCACACCGCTCTAACCCACTGCACAACCCCCTAACTACATCAACGGGACAGTAGTGGAGAAGGTGGAAAGTTTTAAGTTCCTCAGCGTACACATCACGGACAAACTGAAATGATCCACCCACACAGACAGCGTGGTGAAGAAGGCGCAACAGCGCCTCTTCAACCTCAGGAGGCTGAAGAAATTTGGCTTGTCACCAAAAACACTCACACATTTTCACAGATGCACCATCGAGAGCATCCTGTCGGGCTGTATCACTGCCTGGTACGGCAACTGCTCCGCCCACAACCGTAAGGCTCTCCAGAGGGTAGTGAGGTCTGCACAACGCATCACCGGGGGCAAACTACCTGCCCTCCAGGACACCTACACCACCCGATGTCACAGGAAGGCCAAAATAATAATCAATGACAACAACCACACTGCCTGTTCACCCCGCTATCATCCAGAAGGCGAGGTCAGTACAGGTACATCAAAGCTGAGACCGAGAGACTGAAAAACAGCTTCTATCTCAAGGCCATCAGACTGTTAAACAGCCATCACTAAAATTGAGTGGCTGCTGCCAACATACTGACTCAAATCTCTAGTCACTTTAATAATTAAAAATTGGATGTAATCATTTACACATTTATACCCTACACCCTTCATTATTCATCTCATATGTATATACTGTACTCTATACCATCTATTGCATCTTGCCTATGCCGTTCGGCTATCGCTCATCCATATATTTATATGTACATATTCTTATTCATTCAATTACACTTTTATTTTATTTGACCTTTATTTAACTAGACAAGTCAGTTAAGAACAAATCCTTATTTTCAATTATGGACTAGGAACAGTGGGTTAACTGCCTGGTCAGGGGCAGAACGACAGATTTGTACCTTGTCAGCTCGGGGGTTTGAACCTTCCGGTTACTAGTCCAACGCTCTAACCACTAGGCTACAAGGTAGTTGTTGTGAAATTGTTAGATTACTTATTAGATGTTACTGCATGGCCAGAACTAGAAGCACAAGCATTTCACTACACTCGCATTAACATCATTTCACTACACTCGCATTAACCATGTGTATGTGACCAATAAAATTTGATTTGATTTTGATTTGATGAGTGTGAATTCCATCTCTCTACCATCTCCTTCCTAGGGTATGTCATCGATGCAGCACATATACAGATGGATCCAGACAAAGTGAGAGCGGTGGTGGATTGGCCTCAACCCACGACCAGAGTGCAGCTGCAACGTTTCCTGGGTTTTGCTCAATTCTACCGCAGCTTCATCCAGGTTTACAGAATCCTGGCTTCTCAGCACTCACCTCTCCCAAAGTTCCCTTCACATGGTCTCCAGCAGCTAACCAGGCATTCTCGGACCTCAAAAGTCGATTCACTACAGCCCCTATCTTAATCCATCCAGATCTGTCCCGTCAGTTTGTGGTGGAGGTCGATGCCTCGGATGCCAGAGTGGGGGCCGTCCTGTCCCAGAGTTCTGCCCAGAACCAAAAACTGCACCCCTGCACCTTCCTCTCCCATCGTCTTATCCCTGCTGAGAGGAACTATGATATGGACAATCGAGAACTCCTTGCCGTCAAGATGGCATTGGAGGAGTGGAGGCACTGGTTGGAGGGGGCGAAACACCCATTCTTAGTGTGGATTCTGGAATCTGGAATATCTCCGTACCGCCAAGTGCCTCAACTCTAGGCAGGCTCGTTGGGCCCTGTTATTCACTCGTTTAATTTTCACTCTCTCCTACAGCCCAGGGTCCAAGAACATGAAGCTTGACGGACTCTCACAGTTGTATTGCCCCGCTGCTACTCCGTCTGACCCCGAGACCTACCTCCTGACTAGCGGCTGCAGTCATCTGGAGTATAAAGAGCCTGGTTCGTAAGGCCCAGCCGGAAGCCAAGGGGGGTCTGGCTAACTGGATGTTTGTCCCGGACTCTGCATGTTCCTCGGTCCTGGAATGAGCACATTCCTCAAGACTAACCTGCCATCAAGGCTCCTGGATTTTGTCCAACGATGCTTTTGGTGGCCTTCCTGATTGACTCGCTCAGTCTGGCCGTTAGGTTGGGGGTGAAAACCAGAGGATACGCTGGCTGACGACCCAATGAGGGGAGAGAACGCCTTCGAGAACCTGGATGAAAACTGGGGACCACAATCGGAGACCATGTCGAATGGAAGTCCATCGGCCCAGAAGACGTGCTGCACCATGAGTTGAGCCGTACATCCGGTCTCCACATTCATCGCCACCTGCACTGTGTGCACAAAATAAGACTCCCCGGGATGCTCCGGCTGGCCTTCTTCAACCACTTTCTGTTCCTTACCGCTCCTGATCCCATATTTCCCTGGACTTAGTTACTGGGTTTCCCCCGTCAGTCGGCAACACTACTCTCCTGACGGCGGTGGTTTTCTAAAGCTACGCATTTTATTCCCCAAGGAGACGGTTTTCACCCCCAACCTAACGGCCAGACTGAGCGAGTCAATCAGGACCTGGAGACGGCCCTTCGTCAGCAACTCGGGTGGAATATGTCCGTAACACCCTTCCCCGCTCGACCACTGGCCTCTCGTCCTTTGAGTGTTCAGCCTCCGCTCTTCCCTGAGCAAGAAGAAGAAGTCACCATACCTGGTCTCTCTTTTGAATACCACATCTAGGTATCGGCGACAAGCATATTGCCACAGGACCCCTGCTCCCCGCTATCGGCTCGGGCAGAGGGTATGGCTGTCCACTCGGGACCCTTCGAGTGGAATAGCGTAAACTTTCCCCCCATTGCATTTGCCCTTTCGCCAAGTCTAAAATCCATAGCTCCTCTGCTGTTCATCTTCTGTTGCCCCGCACCCTCCGTATCCATCCTACATTTAATGTGTCCAAGATAAAGCTTGTGTCTCACTGTCCTTTGTCTGCTGTTTCTCCCAATGATCTGCTCCTGCTCCGCATCAGATGACCTAGCTTGGTACACCCCACACCTAACAGGCATGAACGTAGGCTGGCTGAACCCACAGCAGGGGACTGGATAGCAGTGTTATAAAAAAAGAGGCTATTCAAAAAGCCACATCCCTGGTGGCCTTACGGGACATGTTGAAAACTCTCGACGCCTGCATAACAGACTCATAGAATGGAGTCAGGCCAGACACATCACCCCCCTCTAGCTTTAAGAGGAAAATGTGCTTGTCTAAGCCCAAACGGCCCACTCTCCTCATCAATGTGTAGTCTGTATTGACCAATTTAGAACGTCCCTGTACAACAGTCTCTGGGCTGCAAGAACCGTCACTGAACAACAGTCTCTGGGCTGCTAGAACCGTCACTCTACAACAGTCTCTGGGCTGCTAGAACAGTCACTGTACAGGAGTCTCTGGGCTGCTAGAACCGTCAAAGTACAACAGTCTCTGGGCTGCTAGAACCGTCAAAGTACAACAGTCTCTGGGCTGCTAGAACCGTCGAAGTACAACAGTCTCTGGGCTGCTAGAACAGTCACTCTACAATAGTCTCTGCGCTGCTAGAACCATCACTGTACAACAGTCTCTGGGCTGCTAGAACCATCACTGTACAACAGTCTCTGGGCTGATAGAACCATCACTGTACACCAGTCTCTGGGCTGCTAAAACCATCACTGTACAACAGTCTCTGGGCTGCTAGAACCGTCGAAGTACAACAGTCTCTGGGCTGCTAGAACCGTCACTGTACAACAGTCTCTGGGCTGATAGAACCATCACTCTACAACAGTCTCTGGGCTGCTAGAACCGTCACTCTACAACAGTCTCTGGGCTGCTAGAACAGTCACTGTACAGGAGTCTCTGGGCTGCTAGAACCGTCAAAGTACAACAGTCTCTGGGCTGCTAGAACCGTCAAAGTACAACAGTCTCTGGGCTGCTAGAACCGTCGAAGTACAACAGTCTCTGGGCTGCTAGAACAGTCACTCTACAACAGTCTCTGGGCTGCTAGAACCATCACTGTACAACAGTCTCTGGGCTGATAGAACCATCACTGTACACCAGTCTCTGGGCTGCTAGAACCATCACTGTACAACAGTCTCTGGGCTGCTAGAACCATCACTGTACACCAGTCTCTGGGCTGCTAGAACAGTCACTCTACAACAGTCTCTGGGCTGCTAGAACCATCACTCTACAACAGTCTCTGGGCTGCTAGAACCATTACTGTACAACAGTCTCTGGGCTGCTAGAACAGTCACTCTACAACAGTATCTGGGCTGCTAGAACCATCACTCTACAACATTCTCTGGGCTGCTAGAACCATCACTGTACAACAGTCTCTGGGCTGCTAGAACCATCACTCTACAACAGTTTCTGGGCTGCTAGAACCATCACAGTACAACAGTCTCTGGGCTGCTAGAACCGTCAATCTACAACAGTCTCTGGGCTGCTAGAACCATTACTGTACAACAGTCTCTGGGCTGCTAGAACAGTCACTCTACAACAGTATCTGGGCTGCTAGAACCATCACTCTACAACATTCTCTGGGCTGCTAGAACCATCACTGTACAACAGTCTCTGGGCTGCTAGAACCATCACTCTACAACAGTTTCTGGGCTGCTAGAACCATCACAGTACAACAGTCTCTGGGCTGCTAGAACCGTCAATCTACAACAGTCTCTGCAGAGGGGCTGTTGAAGCCAGAAAGCCATGATCCTAGATGATATGTCCACCAGGCCTTGCCCATCCTTGTGCAGTGGCAGGTACAGGGCTGCAGCTTTAATCCATTGTTGTTCAGACCAGAAGAAATTGACAAGGGTCCTCTGAAGCTCTTGTATCAAGGTAGAGGTACGAGGACCACCTCACCCTACATCAGTGGGCCCAGGCGTTACGAGGCCCACCTGCGTCCCGCTCTCCACCTTCTCCCTTTTCAGGTAAACATGTCGCTAATGGTCAACATCCCCACACTCAAACACACTGTTGAGTACACGTACCAGCATAAGCCATACACAGTCTGTTGTCATACTAGACTTGAAATGATACCTCCAATGTCTGCTCCGGTGAGTCCAAAAACATAAACACCTGTCACCGAAACCACATAATCTGTTTCAGAGCCGGGTGTTTGAAACGACATAACCTGTTTCAGAACCGGGTGTTTGAAACGACACAACCTGTTTCAGAGCCGGGTGTTTGAAAAGACACAACCTGTTTCAGAGCCGGGTGTTCGTATCCCAACAGGACAATTTTAATTGAACTTGCAAACTTTCGTATAAAGACTGTTTGATGTTCAGAGTGGAGATGTGAATATCCTTCGACACAGCACTGAGAGAAGACAACTTGTTGTTTATGAATGCTTCTTTGAAAACAATAAAAAAAAATAACAACCACTTGGAAACCACTTACTCTGCAACAACTGCTCATTATTCTGCAAACAAAGTGAGAAAAGCATAAAACACACACCGCCCTCTGTGCCAATTCCACACAACTGATTGTTTTCAATCAGCCAGCACGTCAGTTTGTGGAGTAGGGGAAGGAAGAGGAGACAGATCTGCTATACAACAACACAGTGGCAGCTCCACTTCAACATGTAGTCAATGACATAGACAGAGGGCCACACACTGCTCTTTTTCTACTGCAGGAGGGTCTGTTTGAGGCTCCACGTGTGTGTGTGTGTGTGTGTGTGTGTGTGTGTGTGTGTGTGTGTGTGTGTGTGTGTGTGTGTGTGTGTGTGTGTGTGTGTGTGTGTGTGTGTGTGTGTGTGTGTGTGTGTGCGACAGAACAGAACAGAAACCTATGGCTCCTGTGTCCTTTAACAATACGGAGGAGGCACACAATTACTTTTGGAGATCAGATTTGAAAACAAAGCACAACACACTGTGTGTGTGTGTCTGCGTGTGTCTGTGTCCGTGTGTGTTTCTATGGAATTTTCCATGTCCACTGTGGATGTGCTCACTTGTGTCATGTACTGTCATGTTGTGTCTTGTCTCTGTCCTTTCCCTTCACCCTGTCTCCCTCTGCTGGTCGTTGTTAGGTTACCTTTTCTCCCCCGCTTTCCCCCAGCTGTTCCTTGTCTCCTCTTGACTACCTCGTCACCCCTTCTCCCACCTGTTCCCCTTTTCCCTCTGATTAGTCCCCTATATCTCTCTCTGTTTTTGTTCCTGTCCTTGTCGGATTCTTGTTTGTTGTGTTTCATGCCTGAACCAGACTGTCGTCATGTTTGCTGTAACCTTGTCTTGTCCTGTCGGAATCTGCCGGTCCGTCTGAGCCTACCTATGTTTGGTAATTAAAGAAGCTCTGTTTAAGTTAATTCGCTTTTGGGTCCTCATTCACGCACCGTAACAGAAGAATCCGACCAAGAATGGACCCAGCGACTTCGGATCCTCTCCACTCAGCCGTCGGGATCCAGGGAGCGATGCTAGGCAGACACGAGCAGGAAGTGTCTGCTGCTCGACATGCCGTTGAGACCCTGGCCACCCAAGTCTCCAACCTCACAGAACAGGTTCACCATCTCCGCCTCGATCCACCGGCCACTTCCAGGGCTTTCGAATCTCCGGAGCCCAGAATCAATAACCCGCCGTGTTACTCTGGGGAGCCCACTGAATGCCGCTCGTTCCTCACCCAGTGTGATATTGTGTTTTCTCTCCAGCCCAACACTTACTCCAGGAGCACTGCTCGTGTCGCCTACGTCATATCTCTCCTTATTGGACGGGCTCGTGAGTGGGGCACGGCAATCTGGGAGGCAAGGGCTGAGTGTACTAACCAGTATCAGGACTTTAAGGAGGAGATGATACGGGTTTTTGATCGATCTGTTTTTGGGGAGGAGGCTTCCAGGGCCCTGTCTTCCCTATGTCAAGGCAATCGATCCATAACAGACTACTCTATTGAGTTTCGCACTCTTGCTGTCTCCAGTGGCTGGAACGAGCCGGCCTTGCTCGCTCGTCTTCTGGAGGGTCTCCGCGCAGAGGTAAAGGATGAGATTCTCTCCCGGGAGGTTCCTTCCAGCGTGGATTCCTTGATTGAACTCGCTATTTGCATTGAGCGACGGGTTGATCTTCGTCACCGAGCTCGTGGAAAGGAGCTCGCGCTCTCCGTCGCTCCCCTCTCCGCATCACTACCATCTTCCTCTGCCGGCTCGGGTGCTGAGCCCATGCAGCTGGGAGGTATCCGCATCTCGACTAAGGAGAGGGAACGGAGAATCACCAACCGCCTCTGTCTCTATTGCGGTTCCGCTGGTCATTTTGTCACTTCATGTCCAGTAAAAGGCCAGAGCTCGTCAGTAAGCGGAGGGCTACTGGTGAGCGCTACTACTCCTGTCTCTCCTTCAAGATCCTGCACTACCTTGTCGGTCCATCTACGCTGGACCGGTTCGTCAGCTTCCTGCAGTGCCTTAATAGACTCTGGGGCGGAGGGCTGTTTTATGGACGAGACCTGGGCTCGGGAACATGACATTCCTCTCAGACAGTTAAAGGAGCCCACGGCCTTGTTCGCCCTGGATGGTAGTCCTCTCCCCAGGATTCAGCGTGAGACGCTACCTTTAACCCTCACTGTTTCTGGTAATCATAGTGAAACCATTTATTTTTTTATTTTTCGTTCACCTTTTACACCTGTTGTTTTGGGCCATCCCTGGCTAGTTTGTCATAATCCTTCCATTAATTGGTCTAGTAATTCTATCCTCTCCTGGAACGTCTCTTGTCATGTGAAATGTTTAATGTCTGCTATCCCTCCTGTTTCCTCTGTCTCTTCTTCACAGGAGGAGCCTGGTGATTTGACAGGGGTGCCGGAGGAATATCACGATCTGCGCACGGTGTTCAGTCGGTCCAGGGCCACCTCTCTTCCTCCACACCGGTCGTATGATTGTAGTATTGATCTCCTTCCGGGAACCACCCCCCCCCCGGGGTAGACTATACTCTCTGTCGGCTCCCGAACGTAAGGCTCTCGAAGATTATTTGTCTGTAGCTCTTGACGCCGGTACCATAGTCCCCTCCTCCTCTCCCGCCGGAGCGGGGTTTTTTTTTGTCAAGAAGAAGGACGGGTCTCTGCGCCCCTGCATAGATTATCGAGGGCTGAATGACATAACAGTGAAGAATCGTTATCCGCTTCCTCTTATGTCTTCAGCCTTCGAGATCCTGCAGGGAGCCAGGTTTTTCACTAAGTTGGACCTTCGTAACGCTTACCATCTCGTGCGCATCAGGGAGGGGGACGAGTGGAAGACGGCGTTTAACACTCCGTTAGGGCACTTTGAATACCGGGTCCTTCCTTTCGGCCTCGCTAACGCTCCAGCTGTCTTTCAGGCATTAGTCAATGATGTCCTGAGAGACATGCTGAACATCTTTGTTTTCGTTTACCTTGACGATATCCTGATTTTTTCACCGTCACTCCAGATTCATGTTCAGCACGTTCGACGTGTCCTCCAGCGCCTTTTAGAGAATTGTCTTTTTGTGAAGGCTGAGAAGTGCACTTTTCATGCCTCCTCCGTCACATTTCTCGGTTCTGTTATTTCCGCTGAAGGCATTAAGATGGATCCCGCTAAGGTCCAAGCTGTCATTGATTGGCCCGTCCCTAAGTCACGCGTCGAGCTGCAGCGCTTTCTCGGCTTCGCGAACTTCTATCGTCGTTTCATCCGTAATTTCGGTCAGGTGGCAGCTCCTCTCACAGCCCTTACTTCTGTCAAGACGTGCTTTAAGTGGTCCGTTTCCGCCCAGGGAGCTTTTGATCTCCTCAAGAATCGTTTTACATCCGCTCCTATCCTTGTTACACCTGACGTCTCTAGACAGTTCGTTGTCGAGGTTGACGCGTCAGAGGTGGGCGTGGGAGCCATTCTTTCTCAGCGCTCCCTCTCTGACGACAAGGTCCACCCATGCGCGTATTTTTCTCATCGCCTGTCGCCGTCGGAACGTAACTATGATGTGGGTAACCGCGAACTGCTCGCTATCCGGTTAGCCCTAGGCGAATGGCGACAGTGGTTGGAGGGGGCGACCGTTCCTTTTGTCGTTTGGACTGACCATAGGAACCTTGAGTACATCCGTTCTGCCAAACGACTTAATGCGCGTCAGGCGCGTCTGGGGAATTGAGAGGCAGGTAAAACAAGCGCTCACTCACACTCCGTCGCCGCGCGCTTGTCCTAGGAACCTTCTTTTCGTTCCCGTTCCTACTCGTCTGGCCGTTCTTCAGTGGGCTCACTCTGCCAAGTTAGCCGGCCACCCTGGCGTTCGGGGTACGCTTGCTTCCATTCGCCAGCGTTTTTGGTGGCCCACCCGGGAGCATGACACGCGTCGTTTCGTGGCTGCTTGTTCGGTCTGCGCGCAGACTAAGTCCGGTAACTCTCCTCCTGCCGGCCGTCTCAGGCCGCTTCCTATTCCCTCTCGACCGTGGTCTCACATCGCCTTAGATTTTGTCACCTGCCTTCGTCAGCGGGGAAGACTGTTATTCTTACGGTTGTCGATAGGTTCTCTAAGGCGGCTCATTTCATTCCCCTTGCTAAGCTTCCTTCTGCTAAAGAGACGGCAGAAATCATCATCGAGAATGTTTTCAGAATTCATGGCCTTCCGTCAGACGTCGTTTCGGACAGAGGTCCGCAATTCACGTCTCAATTTTGGAGGGAGTTTTGCCGTTTGATTGGGGCTTCCGTCAGTCTCTCTTCCGGCTTTCACCCCCAGTCTAACGGTCAAGCAGAACGGGCCAATCAGACTATTGGTCGCATCTTACGCAGTCTTTCTTTTCGCAACCCTGCGTCTTGGTCAGAACAGCTCCCCTGGGCAGAATACGCCCACAACTCGCTTCCTTCGTCTGCGACCGGGCTATCTCCTTTTCAGAGTAGCCTCGGGTACCAGCCTCCGCTGTTCTCATCTCAGTTCGCCGAGTCCAGCGTCCCCTCCGCTCAGGCTTTTGTCCAACGTTGCGAGCGCACCTGGAAGAGGGTCAGGTCTGCACTTTGCCGTTATAGGACGCAGACTGTGAGGGCTGCTAATAAGCGTAGAACTAAGAGTCCTAGATATTGTCGCGGTCAGAGAGTTTGGCTCTCCACTCAGAACCTTCCCCTTAAGACGGCTTCTCGCAAGTTGACCCCGCGGTTCATTGGTCCGTTCCGTATTTCTCGGGTCATTAATCCTGTCGCAGTTCGACTTCTTCTTCCGCGATACCTTCGTCGCGTCCACCCGGTCTTCCATGTCTCCTGCATCAAGCCCGTCCTTCGCGCCCCCGCTCGTCTTCCCCCCCCCCCCCCATCCTTGTCGAGGGCGCACCCATCTACAGGGTCCGTAGAATTTTGGACATGCGTCCTCGGGGCCGTGGTCACCAGTACCTCGTAGATTGGGAGGGGTACGGTCCTGAGGAGAGGAGTTGGGTTCCCTCTCGGGACGTGCTGGACCGTGCGCTGATCGAGGATTTCCTCCGTTGCTGCCAGGTTTCCTCCTCGAGTGCGCCAGGAGGCGCTCGGTGAGTGGGGGGGTACTGTCATGTACTGTCATGTTGTGTCTTGTCTCTGTCCTTTCCCTTCACCCTGTCTCCCTCTGCTGGTCGTTGTTAGGTTACCTTTTCTCCCCCGCTTTCCCCCAGCTGTTCCTTGTCTCCTCTTGACTACCTCGTCACCCCTTCTCCCACCTGTTCCCCTTTTCCCTCTGATTAGTCCCCTATATCTCTCTCTGTTTTTGTTCCTGTCCTTGTCGGATTCTTGTTTGTTGTGTTTCATGCCTGAACCAGACTGTCGTCATGTTTGCTGTAACCTTGTCTTGTCCTGTCGGAATCTGCCGGTCCGTCTGAGCCTACCTATGTTTGGTAATTAAAGAAGCTCTGTTTAAGTTAATTCGCTTTTGGGTCCTCATTCACGCACCGTAACAACTTGTCTATTAAAAACAGGAACAACTGTGTAAAGATCCCCAAAAAGAGGTTTGATTAGATAAATATGAGTTGAACTAATTTAAACGAAATATGTGCAATACACCCAGGCTTGTGTAGTGAGGTGGCCTCTGTCTCTACCACCTGATAAACCCAGGCTGGTGTAGTGAGGTGGCTGCTGTCTCTACCACCTGATAAACCCAGGCTGGTGTAGTGAGGTGGCTGCTGTCTATCACCTGATGAAACCAGGCTGGTGTAGTGAGGTGGCTGCTGTCTACCACCTGATAAACCCAGGCTGTTGTAGTGAGGTGGCTGCTGTCTACCACCTGATAAACCCAGGCTGGTGTAGTGAGGTGGCTGCTGTCTCTACCACCTGATGAACCCAGGCTGGTGTAGTGAGGTGGCTGCTGTCTCTACCACCTGATGAACCCAGGCTGGTGTAGTGAGGTGGCTACTGTCTATCATCTGATAAACCCAGGCTGGTGTAGTGAGGTGGCTGCTGTCTACCACCTGATAAACCCAGGCTGGTGTAGTGAGGTGGCTGCTGTCTCAACCACCTGATAAACCCAGGCTGGTGTATATTCCCCCTCTTTCGGGGGTATATTCCCTCTCTTTTCTAGAACCCAGTTCCTTCATTTGAATATAAAAATGGATTTTATCAAATAAAACTATGCTATATCTGGGACCCTCAGGATGACAAATTAGAGCCAGATAACTGAATGTAAGTACATTATTTACCTTCAGCAGTGAATGTATCAAACCAGTTGCCATGATAAATGTGTTTTGTTGCTGTGCACTCTCCTCAAACAACAGCATGGTATTTGTTCACTGTAATAGTTACTGTTAATTGGACAGTGCAGTTAGATTAACAAGAATTTAAGCTTTCTGCCCATATAAAACATATCTATGTCCTGGAAAGATGGCTGTTACTTACAACGTCACATTAGCGCACGTTAGCAACAACCGTCGCGATTTAGGGGCACTGATCCTGTAGAGGTTAAATGGTGATAATTATTAAGGTATTTCTTCACGTTATAAGCGCAGGAATGCGTACACAGCAGAAGGCTATCAATGCAAATATTTGAAAATGCAATTAGAAGGAAAACTCCGTTCTCAAAAGTGCACCGCAAACTAGATGGGTTGTCAAGCCTGATGTACGTTGACAGAATCAAGCCTCTAGTACGTTGACAGAATCAAGCCTCTAGTACGTTGACAGAGTCAAGCCTCTAGTATGTAGACAGAATCAAGCCTCTAGTACGTTGACAGAGTCAAGCCTCTAGTATGTAGACAGAATCAAGCCTCTAGTACGTTGACAGAATCAAGCCTGATGTACATCAACAGAATCAAGCCTCTAGTACGTTGACAGAATCAAGCCTCTAGTACGTTGACAGAATCAAGCCTGATGTACGTCAACAGAATCAAGCCTCTAGTATGTCAACAGAATCAAGCCTGATGTACGTTGACAGAATCAAGCCTTTAGTACGTTGACAGAATCAACCCTCTAGTACGTTGACAGAATCAAGCCTGATGTACGTTGACAGAATCAAGCCTGATGTACGTTGACAGAATCAAGCATGATGTACGTCAACAGAATCAAGCCTCTAGTATGTAGACAGAATCAAGTCTCTAGTACGTTGACAGAATCAAGCCTCTAGTATGTTGACAGAATCAAGCCTCTAGTACGTTGACAGAATCAAGCCTCTAGTACGTTGACAGAATCAAGCCTCTAGTACGTTGACAGAATCAAGCCTCTAGTACGTCGACAGAATCAAGCCTCTAGTATGTCGACAGAATCAAGCCTCTAGTACGTTGACAGAATCAAGCCTCTAGTATGTCGACAGAATCAAGCCTCTAGTATGTTGACAGAATCAAGTCTCCAGTATGTAGACAGAATCGAGCCTCTAGTATGTAGACAGAATCAAGCCTCTAGTACGTTGAGAGAATCAAGCCTCTAGTATGTCGACAGAATCAAGCCTCTAGTATGTTGACAGAATCAAGCCTCAAGTATGTCGACAGAATCAAACCTCTAGTACGTCGACAGAATCAAGCCTCTAGTACGTCGACAGAATCAAGCCTCTAGTACGTTGACAGAATCAAGCCTCTAGTACGTTGACAGAATCAAGCCTCTAGTACGTTGACAGAATCAAGCCTCTAGTATGTCGACAGAATCAAGCCTCTAGTATGTCGACAGAATCAAGCCTGATGTACGTTGAAAGAATCAAGCCTGATGTATGTTGACAGAATCTAGCCTCTAGTATGTCGACAGAATCAAGTCTCTAGTATGTCGACAGAATCAAGCCTCTAGTACGTCGACAGAATCAAGCCTCTAGTATGTTGACAGAATCAAGCCTCTAGTATGTTGACAGAATCAAGCCTCTAGTACGTTGACAGAATCAAGCCTCTAGTATGTCGACAGAATCAAGCCTCTAGTACGTCGACAGAATCAGGCCTCTAGTATGTCTTAGGATGGGATGCCAGGACAGAGAAGAACTGCTACATTCATCCATTGGGATGCCAGGACAGAGAAGAGCTGCTACATTCATCTACTGGGATGCCAGGACAGAGAAGAGCTGCTATATTCATCCATTGGGATGCCAGGACAGAGAAGAGCTGCTACATTCATCCATTGGGATGCCAGGACAGAGAAGAGCTGCTACATTCATCCATTGGGATGCCAGGACAGAGAAGAGCTGCTATATTCATCCATTGGGATGCCAGGACAGAAAAGAGCTGCTACATTCATCTACTGGGATGCCAGGACAGAGAAGAGCTGCTACATTCATCCATTGGGATGCCAGGACAGAGAAGAGCTGCTATATTCATCCATTGGGATGCCAGGACAGAAAAGAGCTGCTACATTCATCTACTGGGATGCCAGGACAGAGAAGAGCTGCTACATTCATCTATTGGGATGCCGGGACAGAGAAGAGCTGCTACATTCATCCATTGGGATGCCAGGACAGAGAAGAACTGCTACATTCATCTATTGGGATGCCGGGACAGAGAAGAGCTGCTACATTCATCCATTGGGATGCCAGGACAGAGAAGAACTGCTACATTCATCCATTGGGATGCCAGGACAGAGAATAACTGCTACATTCATCTACTGGGATGCCTGGACAGAGAAGAGCTGCTACATTCATCCATTGGGATGCCAGGACAGAGAAGAACTGCTACATTCATCTACTGGGATGCCAGGACAGAGAATAGCTGCTATATTCATCCATTGGGATGCCAGGACAGAGAAGAGCTGCTGTATTCATCCATTGGGATGCCAGGACAGAGAAGAGCTGCTACATTCATCCATTGGGATGCCAGGACAGAGAAGAGCTGCTACATTCATCCATTGGGATGCCAGGACAGAGAAGAACTGCTACATTCATCCATTGGGATGCCAGGACAGAGAAGAGCTGCTACATTCATCCATTGGGATGCCAGGACAGAGAAGAACTGCTACATTCATCCATTGGGATGCCAGGACAGAGAAGAACTGCTACATTCATCCATTGGGATGCCAGGACAGAGAAGAGCTGCTACATTCATCCATTGGGATGTCAGGACAGAGAAGAGCTGCTATATTCATCCATTGGGATGCCAGGACAGAGAAGAGCTGCTATATTCATCCATTGGGATGCCAGGACAGAAAAGAGCTGCTACATTCATCTACTGGGATGCCAGGACAGAGAAGAGCTGCTACATTCATCTATTGGGATGCCGGGACAGAGAAGAGCTGCTACATTCATCCATTGGGATGCCAGGACAGAGAAGAACTGCTACATTCATCCATTGGGATGCCAGGACAGAGAATAACTGCTACATTCATCTACTGGGATGCCTGGACAGAGAAGAGCTGCTACATTCATCCATTGGGATGCCAGGACAGAGTAGAACAGCTACATTCATCTACTGGGATGCCTGGACAGAGAAGAGCTGCTATAAAATTTGTAAGACTCACACGACAGTTCAGAAATAATAATAACAACAAAAACAAACTGGTTCAGAATGTTGTTCAACTGTCACTACAACCATGAATTAAAGCACACTCTATTGCTGGAACGTATCATTAATTATTTTATATATCTCTGGGAATGATGTGAGAAAAAAAAAAACAGAAGAACACAACAGAGCTACATAACTAATGATCAACAAAGAATTCTGCCTCTGGAATAATTAGTGGATTATTTTAAAAAGCAGGATTGCTGCTAAAACAGCAAGACAAGAAAACTACACTGACAGAAACAGAAACCGCAATCTACCATAATCACAAACCCGACAACTAGCTACTGTATTGAAATGTCAGACAAGGCCAATCCTCATGTAAATTATTCACACTTGAGCCGGCATCCCAAATGGCCCCCTACTCCCTATGTAGTGCACTGCAAGTAGTGCACTATAAAGAGAAAAGGGTGTGCCATTCGGGACACAGGTACGAATCTAAAAGACATTACACAGCTCCAAATGTCATTGATTCATTCTCGCCTCCTGTCTGGTAGTCTCTAGTCTACCCATGTAGTCAGTAGCACATTGAGCCTTTAAAGGTCATGGACTACAGTACTGATGACGGTGAACGCGTCTCTTCTCTATCTAGAACCTAAAATAATTCCTTGATTGTCCCCCACAGGATAACCCTTTTAAGAATCCTTTACGATTCCAGGTAGAACCCTTTAGGGTTCCATGTAAGAACCCTTTCCACAGAGGGTTCTACATGGAACCCAAAAGGGTTCTACGTCAAAAAAATAAAAATGTTCTCCTTGGAACAAAAAAGGGGGTCCCTTTTCGGGACAGATGACGGACCCTTTAAGGCAACATAATTGCCACAAAATTCCCACAAAATGAGCTGGAAACTGAGCTGCACTTCCTAACCTCCTGCCAAATGTATGACCATATTAGAGACACATTTTCCCTCAGATTATACAGATCCGCAAAGAATTGGAAAACAAATCAAATGTTGATAAACCCATATCTATTTGGTATATATTTTATATTTAACCTTTATTTAACTAGGCAAGTCAGTTTAAGAGCAAAGTATTATATATAAAATGACGGCCAAACCCGGCCAAACCCGGATGACGCTGGGCCAATTGTGCACCGCACTATGGGACTCCTAATCAGTCGGTTGTGATACAGCCTGGAATCAAGCACTCTAGCACTGAGATGCAGTGCCTTGGACCTCTGCTCCACTCGGGAGCCCAATGGGTCACAGCAGCAAGATTGTTGCAACAAGAAAAGGGCAACCAGTGAAGAACAAACACCATTGTAAATACAACCCATATTTATGCTTATTTATTTTCCCTTTACTTTAACTATTTGTACATTGTTACAACACTGTATATATATATATATATATAATATGACATTTGTAATGTCTTTATTCTTCTGGAACTTTGTGAGTGTAATGTTTACTGTTCATTTTACTATTTTTATTTTCTGTTTATTATCTACCTCACTTGCTTTGGCAATGTAAACATACGTTTCCCATGCCAATAAAGCCCCTTGAACTGAGAGAGAGAGAGAGAAAGAGAGAGAGAGAGAGAGAGAGAAAGAGGGACAGAGAGATAGAGAGAGAGAGAGAGAGAGACAGAGAGAGAGAGAGAGAGAGAGAGAAAGAGGGACAGAGAGATAGAGAGATAGAGAGAGAGACAGAGAGAGAGAGAGAGAGAGAGAGAGAGAGAGAGACAGAGCAAATGAGTAAGACAGAAAGAGCCCCCTTTCCCCCAGACAGACAGAGCGGAGCCAGCAGAGCCGTGATAGAGGTCAAGCCCCAGTCTATCCCTCATCTACAGAGTGGACATGCAGGGTCTGGGGTACTGGCCTCTCCCCTCAGTCTCACACTCCATCTAAGATGGCACCCTATTCCCTATATCCTGTAAGGTCCGATGGGGCACTGGTCAAAACAAAAGTAGTGCACTATATAAGGGGGGTAGGGTGCCACTTGGGACCAGCCCCAGCCTCAGTCCCTTCTGTCTCACTACACTGCCCACACAGGCACCAATGCAATTTGTGTTACAGTGCCCTTAGGGTTGGAATTACATGGATACAATTTTAGCCTATTCTGAGTCCACGTGTAATCTCCTTAAAGCTTATGGAGTTGCTCTGTCTGCTTTGTTATAGGAGCACCTTGCATCCCCGGGTACTTCTGAGATCGAACCCATGAATGCACTGTTTTAATCAGAACAAATCCACCTCTTGTTGCTGTCAGATTCCACATCCTCCTGCTGCTTTTTTGTCTCCTACTGTTTCCTGTGGGTTTTTTTTTTAGTCCCCTCTAGGAGCATTAGTTATATTCTGAAGAGGCCGTATTACTTTCACTCCAGCCGGACGCTGCCGTGGGTGACGTCTTGACTACCTGTCCTGAGAGTGATGATGCAATGAGATGTTCTAATGAGATCTCTGATTGGTTGCAGCAGATATGACTCAGGTACTAGGGAGCAGGAACAGTAGACGCTGGAGTCTGGCGGAGGTGGAGGGTTTAGCTCCCTGCTGTTGACCGAGAATAGGATATTTGTGGAATATTTTCCGGGGGTCAGCATGGCTGACTAATGCCCTCTCTCTCTCTCTCTCTCTTTCTCTCTCACTCTCTCTCTCTCTCTCTCTCTCTCTCTCTCTCTCTCTCTCTCTCTCTCTCTCTCTCTCTCTCTCTCTCTCTCTCTCTCTCTCTCTGTCTCTCTCTCAGTCTCTCTCTCTCTCTCTGTCTCTCTCTCTCTCTCTCTCTCTCTCTCTCTCTCTCTCTCTCTCTCTCCCTCTCTCTCTCTCAATTCAATTCAAGGCTTTATTGGCATGGGAAACATGTGTTAACATTGCCAAAGCAAGTGAGGTAGATAATATATAAAGTGAATATATAAAGTGAAATAAACAATACAAATTAACAGTGAACATTACACATACAGAAGTTTCAAAACAGTAAAGACATTACAAATGTCATATTATATATATATACAGTGTTTTAACAATGTACAAATGTTTTAACAATGTACAAAAGGACACAAGATAAAACAAATAAGCATAAATATGGGTTGTATTTACAATGGTGTGTGTTCTTCACTGGTTGCCCTTTTCTCGTGGCAACAGGTCACAAATCTTGCTGCTGTGATGGAACACTGTGGTATTTCACCCAGTAGATATGGGAGTTTATCAAAATTGGATTTGTTTTCGAATTCTTTGTGGATCTGTGTAATCTGAGGGAAATATGTCTCTCTAATATGGTCATACATTGGGCAGGAGGTTAGGAAGTGCAGCTCAGTTTCCACCTCATTTTGTGGGCAGTGAGCACATAGCCTGTCTTCTCTTGAGAGCCATGTCTGCCTACGGCGGTCTTTCTCAATAGCAAGGCTATGCTCACTGAGTCTGTACATAGTCAAAGCTTTCCTTAAGTTTGGGTCAGTCACAGTGGTCAGGTATTCTGCCAATGTGTACTCTCTGTTTAGGGCCAAATAGCATTCTAGTTTGCTCAGTTTTTTTGTTAATTCTTTCCAATGTGTAAAGTAATTATCTCTCTCTCTCTCTCTCTCTCTCTCTCTCTCTCTGTATCTCTGTGTCTCTCTCTCTCTCTCTCTCTCTCTCTCTCTCTCTCTCTCTCCATCTCTGTCCAATGCTAGCCTGTAAATGAAGTGACCTGACATCCCCGTCTGTCCTTCCCTTCCTTTCCTGCAGCTCAGCATCATGCAGAATGTGTGTGTCTTTCTGCCTGCCTCCACGCCACTCTGCCTCCACGCCACTCTGCCTCCACGCCACTCTGCCTCCACCCCACTCTGCCTCCACGCCATTCTGCCTCCACGCCATTCTGCCTCCACCCCACTCTGCCTCCACCCCACTCTACCTCCACACCACTCTGCCTCCACGCCACTCTGTCTCCACGCCACTCTGCCTCCACGCCACTCTGCCTCCACGCCACTCTGCCTCCACACCACACTGCCTCCACGCCACTCTGCCTCCACCCCACTCTGCCTCCACGCCACTCTGCCTCCACGCCATTCTGCCTCCACGCCATTCTGCCTCCACCCCACTCTGCCTCCACCCCACTCTGCCTCCACCCCACTCTGCCTCCACGCCACTCTACCTCCACACCACTCTGCCTCCACGCCACTCTGCCTCCGCGCCACTCTGCCTCCACACCACTCTGCCTCCACGCCACTCTGCCTCCACGCCACTCTGCCTCCACGCCATTCTGCCTCCACCCCACTCTGCCTCTTCCTCTACACCACTCTGCCTCCACACCACTCTGCCTCTTCCTCCACGCCACTCTGCCTCCACCCCACTCTGCCTCTACACCACTCTGCCTCCACACCACTCTGCCTCCACGCCACTCTGCCTCCACGCCACTCTGCCTCCACGCCACTCTGCCTCCACGCCACTCTGCCTCTACACCACTCTGCCTCCACACCACTCTGCCTCTGCCTCCACACCACTCTGCCTCAACACCACTCTGCCTCTGCCTCCACACCACTCTGCCTCTGTCTCTACACCACTCTGCCTCTGTCTCTACACCACTCTGCCTCCACGCCACTCTGCCTCTACACCACTCTGCCTCCACACCACTCTGCCTCTGCCTCCACACCACTCTGCCTCAACACCACTCTGCCTCTGCCTCCACACCACTCTGCCTCTATCTCTACACCACTCTGCCTCTGTCTCTACACCACTCTGCCTCCACATCACTCTGCCTCTGTCTCTACACCACTCTGCCTCCACACCACTCTGCCTCTGCCTCCACACCACTCTGCCTCTGCCTCTTTCTCTACACCACTCTGCCTCTGTCTCTACACCACTCTGCCTCTGTCTCTGTCTCTACACCACTCTGCCTCTGTCTCTACACCACTCTGCCTCCGCACCACTCTGCATCTGCCTCCACACCACTCTGCCTCTGCCTCTGTCTCTACACCACTCTGCCTCTGTCTCTACACCACTCTGCCTCTGTCTCTGTCTCTACACCACTCTGCCTCTGTCTCTACACCACTCTGCCTCTGCTTCCACATCACTCTGCCTCTGTCTCTACACCACTCTGCCTCCACACCACTCTGCCTCTGTCTCTACACCACTCTTCCTCCACACCACTCTGCCTCTGCCTCCACACCACTCTGCCTCCACACCACTCTTTCTCTACACCACTCTGCCTCCACACCACTCTGCCTCCACGCCACTCTGCCTCCACGCCACTCTGCCTCCACCCCACTCTGCCTCCACGCCACTCTGCCTCCACCCCACTCTGCCTCCACCCCACTCTGCCTCCACACCACTCTGCCTCCACGTCACTCTGTCTCCACACCACTCTGCCTCCACGCCACTCTGCCTCCACGCCACTCTGCCTCCACACCACACTGCCTCCACCCCACTCTGCCTCCACACCACTCTGCCTCCACGCCACTCTGCCTCCACGCCACTCTGCCTCCACACAACTCTGCCTCCACACCACTCTGCCTCTTCATCCACGCCACTCTGCCTCCACCCCACTCTGCCTCTACACCACTCTGCCTCCACACCACTCTGCCTCCATGCCACTCTGCCTCCACGCCACTCTGCCTCCACGCCACTCTGCCTCTACACCACTCTGCCTCTACACCACTCTGCCTCCACACCACTCTGCCTCTGCCTCTACACCACTCTGCCTCCACACCACTCTGCCTCTGCCTCCACACCACTCTGCCTCCGCACCACTCTGCCTCTGCCTCCACACCACTCTGCCTCTGCCTCTGTCTCTACACCACTCTGCCTCTGTCTCTACACCACTCTGCCTCTGTCTCTGTCTCTACACCACTCTGCCTCTGTCTCTACACCACTCTGCCTCTGCCTCCACACCACTCTGCCTCTGTCTCTACACCACTCTGCCTCCACACCACTCTGCCTCTGTCTCTACACCACTCTGCCTCCACACCACTCTGCCTCTGCCTCCACACCACTCTGCCTCTGCCTCCACACCACTCTGCCTCCACACCACTCTGTCTCTACACCACTCTGCCTCTACACCACTCTGCCTCTACACCACTCTGCCTCCACACCACTCTGCCTCCACACCACTCTGTCTCTACACCACTCTGCCTCCACACCACTCTGCCTCCACCCCACTCTGCCTCCACACCACTCTGCCTCCACACCACTCTGTCTCTACACCACTCTGCCTCTGCCTCCACACCACTCTGTCTCTGCCTCTGTCTCTACACCACTCTGCCTCTGCCTCCACACCACTCTGCCTCTGCCTCTAGACCCCTCTGCCTCTGTCTCTACACCCCTCTGCCTCTGTCTCTACACCACCCTGCCTCTGCCTCTACACCACCCTGCCTCTGCCTCTGTCTCTACACCACTCTGCCTCTGCCTCTGTCTCCACACCACTCTGTCTCTGCCTCCACACCACTCTGCCTCTGTCTCTACACAACCCTGCCTCTGCCTCCACACCACTCTGCCTCTGCCTCCACACCACTCTGTCTCTACACCACCCTGCCTCTGCCTCCACACCACTCTGCCTCTGCCTCCACACCACTCTGTCTCTACACCACCCTGCCTCTGTCTCCACACCACTCTGTCTCTGCCTCCACACCACTCTGCCTCTGTCTCTACACCACCCTGCCTCTGCCTCCACACCACTCTGCCTCTGCCTCCACACCACTCTGTCTCTACACCACTCTGCCTCTGCCTCCACACCACTCTGCCTCCACACCACTCTGCCTCTGCCTCTACACCCCTCTGCCTCTGTCTCTACACCACCCTGCCTCTGCCTCCACACCACTCTGACACCGTACCACGACTAGTGATTATGACTGTTTACCAAATGGCACCCGTCCCAAATGACACCATATTCCCTATATAGTGCACTACTTTATACCAGGGCCCTATTCCCTATATAGTGCACTACTTTAGACCAGGGCCCTGTGGGCTAAATAGGGAATAGGGTGCCATTTGGGATGCAGCCAGGAACTCAGTCTCTCACAGAAGAGGTAGGCCACTTGGGAACAAGTTTTCATTGACAACTGCGACCTGGCCAAGATAAAGCAAAGCAGTGTGACACAGACAACAACACAGAGTTACACATGGAGTAAACATACAGTCAATAACCCAACATAAAATCTATGTACAGTGTGTGTGAATGTAGAAGAGTAGGGAGGTAAGGCAATAAATAGACCATATTGGTGAAATAGTTACAATTTAGCAATTAAACAGATGTGCAGAAGATGAATGTGCAAGTAGAGATACTGGGGTGCAAAGAAGCCACAAAATAAATAACAATATGGGGATGAGGTAGTTGTTTGTTCTATTTACAGATGGGCTGTGTACAGGTGCAATGATCAGTAAGCTGCTCTGACAGCTGATGCTTAAAGTTAGAGAGGGAGATATAAGACTCCAGCTTCAGAGATTTTGGCAATTTGTTCCAGTTATTGGCAGCAGAGAACTGGAAGGAAAGGCGGCCAAAGGAGGAGTTGGCTTTGCGGGTGACCAGTGCAATATACCTGCTGGAGTGCGTGCTACAGGTGGGTGCTGATATGGTGACCAGTGAGCTGAGATAGGGTGGGGCTTTACCTAGCAAAGACTTATAGATGACCTGGAGCCAGTGGGTTTGGCAACGAATATGTAGAGAGGGCCAGCCAACGAGAGCATACAGGTCGCAGTGGTGGGTAGTATATTGGGCTTTGGTGAGAAAACGGATGGCACTGTGATAGACTACACCCAATTTGCTGAGTAGAGTGTTGGAGGATATTTTGTAAATGACATCGCTGAAGTCAAGGATTGGTAGGATAGTCAGTTTTACGAGGGTATGTTTGGCAGCATGAGTGAAGGATGCTTTGTTGCGAAATAGGAAGCTGATTCTAGATTACATTTTGGTTTGGAGATGTTTAATGTGAGTCTGGAAGGAGAGTTTACAGTCTAACCAGACACCTAGGTATTTGTAGTTGTCCACATATTCTAAGTCAGAGCCGTCCAGAGTAGTGATGTTGGACAGGCAGGCAGGTACTGGTAGCGTTCAGTTGAAGAGCATGTTGGAGAGCAGTTGAAGGCCACGGAAGGAGTGTTGTATGATACGAATCAGGGTATGAATCAGGTATCTGAGCTGATATGAATCAGGTATCTGATCTGATATGAATCAGGTATCTGAGCTGATATGAATCAGGTATCTGATCTGATATGAATCAGGTATCTGATCTGATATGAATCAGGTATCTGACCTGATAGGTATCTGATATGAATCAGGTATCCGATCTGATAGGTATCTGATATGAATCAGGTATCTGAATCTGAATCAGATATGAATCAGGGATATTGGTGTACTACACAGACTACAGGGAGGAGAAACAGAGATGTGTGGCTACAGACTGATGACACAAAGGTATATTTTTCCACTCTACTCAAACCAATCTAATCACAGACAAACAACCAAACAGCCAATCACCCGCTCACCAGCTTAACAATTATACCTAATCGCAAAATAAATTTATGGAAAAACTGGCAAAAGAGAGCAGCCAATCTAAATATTAACCAATTATGCATCTTAACCACAAAAATGTAAATGAGCCAAAGTGTGCTAAGCCAATCAGAGCCAAGCAGAGGTGGAGCCACAGAACAGGAAGTAGCCTAGCTGAATGATATATATAGCGGTTGAGCGGGCCGTGTTACCTGGGCAGCTGGAGCCGCATGACAGGAAGTAGCCCAGCTGAATACCTGGGAGCGGTTGAGCGGGCCGTGTTACCTTGGCAGGTGGAGCTACAGGACAGGAAGTAGCCTAGCTAAATGCCTGGGAGCGGATGAGCGGGCAATGTTACCTGGGCAGGTGGAGCTACAGGACAGGAAGTAGCCTAGCTGAATGACTGGGAGCGAATGAGTGGGCAATGTTACCTGGGCAGGTGGAGCTACAGGACAGGAAGTAGCCTAGCTGAATGACTTGGAGCGAATGAGCGGGCGGTGTTACCTGGGCAGGTAGCGGTGCAGGCACTTTTCTGGACGTTCTGTCCGTCGCAGGCCAAGCCCCCGTTCAGCGGTGTGGGATTGGTGCAGCTGCGGCTCCTCCTCTGCCAGCCCCTCCCACAAACTGCGCTGCATGCCGACCATGTTGTCCAGGTAGACCAACCTCCGTTCACTGTCACCGTGATGAAGTGATGGAGGGAGAGGAGGAGGGAAGCCAAGGAGTAAGATAGGGGAGGGAGGGAGGGATGGAGGGAGAGGAGGAGGGAAGCCAATGAGTAAGATAGGGGAGGGAGGGAGGGATGGAGGGAGAGGAGGAGGGAAGCCAAGGAGGAAGATAGGGGAGGGAGGGATGGAGGGAGAGGAGGAGGGAAGCCAAGGGGTAAGATAGGGGAGGGAGGGATGGAGGGAGAGGAGGAGGGAAGCCAAGGAGTAAGGTATGGGAGGGAGGGATGGAGTGATGGAGGGAGAGGAGGAGGGAAGCCAAGGAGTAAGGTATGGGAGGGAGGGATGGAGTGATGGAGGGAGAGGAGGAGGGAAGCCAAGGAGTAAGATAGGGGAGGGAGGGATGGAGTGATGGAGGGAGAGGGGGATGGAAGCCAACAAGTAAGATAGGGGAGGGAGGGATGGAGCGAGGGAGGGAGGGAGGGAGGGAGGAGAGGTGGTGGAATGGGTGTGTAGGAGGGAGGGACGGAGGAGAGGTGGTGGAAGGGGAGGGTGGGATAGAGGGAGGGAGAGAAGGTACAGGGATGGAGGGATGGAGGAAGGTAGGGAGAAGAGGGAGTGAGGGGAACAGGGATGGAGGAAGGTAAGGAGAAGAGGAGGGAGTGAGAGAAGGTACAGGGATGGAAGAAGGAAGGGAGAAGAGGAGGGAGTGAGAGAAGGTACAGGGATGGAGGAAGGAAGGGAGAAGAGGAGGGAGTGAGGGGAACAGGGAAAGTGGAAGAGAGGAGTGGAGGGAGGGAGGGATGAAGCGACAAATCAGCCAGGGTTACCCGACATGGTCCTGTCTGACTACATGTATCATGGCCTGATATATATTAGTGGGGTCCTGTCTGACTACATGTATCATGGCCAGATAGATATTAGTGGGGTCCTGTCTGACTACATGTATCATGGCCAGATAGATATTAGTGGGGTCCTGTCTGACTACATGTATCATGGCCAGATAGATATTAGTGGGGTCCTGTCTGACTACATGTTTCATGGACAGATAGATATTAGCGGGGTCCTGTCTGACTACATGTATTATGGCCAGATAGATATTAGTGGGGTCCTGTCTGACTACATGTTTCATGGACAGATAGATCTAGTATGAGTTGTCTGTCTGCTGCCATGTGACTACTGTACTGTGGGTGTGATGCTGTCTGCTGCCATGTGACTACTGTACTGTGGGTGTGATGCTGTCTGCTGCCATGTGACTACTGTACTGTGGGTGTGATGCTGTCTGCTGCCATGTGACTACTGTACTGTGGGTGTGATGCTGCCTGCTGCCATGTGACTACTGTACTGTGGGTGTGATGCTGTCTGCTGCCATGTGACCACTGTACTGTGGGTGTGATGCTGCCTGCTGCCATGTGACTACTGTACTGTGGGTGTGATGCTGTCTGCTGCCATGTGACCACAGTACTGTGGGTGTGATGCTGCCTGCTGCCCTGCCATGTATTCTCAATGACATAACAGTGGTTGGCTAGGCTTTATCCCAGGCTACAGTCAATGACAAGGTAACCGTGGTAACCGATCCTATTTGGAACACTACTTCATAGCCCTATAGGCCCTGGTCAAAAGTAGTGCACTACTTCATAGCCCTATAGGCCCTGGTCAAAAGTAGTGCACTACTTCATAGCCCTATAGGCCCTGGTCAAAAGTAGTGCACTACTTCATAGCCCTATAGGCCCTGGTCAAAAGTAGTGCACTCCTTCATAGCCCTATAGGTCCTGGTCAAAAGTAGTGCACTACAAAGGCAATAGTTTGCCAGTTGGGATGGAGCCAATGTACATCCTGACTAGAGTCAATGACAGGTGCACCAGCGGGCAGGCTACCCTTTTCCTTGAGCTGCGAACAAAGTGACCACCGTGGGGGACAGGAAAGAACGTGACACTTCCCTAATGTTGACGGGAATAAGAAAGAACGTGACACCCTGCTGCTCTTGACCTTGGTTCCATGTTCAAGAAAAAACTGCAGAAAGACATAAACACACCTGCTCCTGTGCTGCGGTATGTACACTAGCTGTGAATATGTAACTATGGTAACTATCATTCTCTTTCTCAAACTAGATACTGACCGTGTCCAAATATCCATACTAGCGCACTAAATACTTAAACTGCATACTATGTCAAATCAAAGGACTTTATTTATCACATGAGCCGAATACAACAAGTGCAGACCTTAGGGTGAAATGTTTACTTACAAGCCCTTAACCAACAGTGCAGTTCAAGAAGAGTTAAGAAAATATTTACCAAATAAACTAAGGTAACAAAAAAATAAAAATAATAAGCAACACAATAACATAACAATAACAAGGCTTTATACAGGGGTTACCGGTACCGAGTCAGTGTGTGGGGGGGTACTTGTTAGTTGAGGTAATTTGTAGGTAGGGGTGAAGTGACAATGCATAGATAATAAACAGCGAGTAACAGCAGTGTAAAAACAAATGGAGTGGGGTGTCAATGTAATAGTCCAGTGGCCATTTGATTAGATGTTTAGGAGTCTTATGGCTTGGGGATAGAAGCTGTTAAGGAGCATGTTGGTCCTAGACTTGGCACTCCGGTACTGCTTGCCGTGTGGTAGCAGTGATAACAGTCTATGACTGGGGTGGCTGGAGTCTCTGACAATTTTATTGGCTTTCCTCTGACACTGCCTATTAAATAGGATGTGGATTGCAGGAAGCTTGGCCCCAGTGATGTACTGAGCCGTACGCACTACCCTCTGTGGCGCCTTACGGTCAGATGCTGAGCAGTTACCATACCAGGTGGTGATGAAACCGGTCAGGATCCTCTAGATGGTGCAGCTGTAGAACTTTTTGAGGATCTGGGATCCCATGCCAAATCTTTTCTGTCTCTAAGGGGAAAAAGGTTTTGTCGTGCCCTCTTCACGACTGTCTTGGTGTGTTTGGACCATGATAGTTTGTTAATGATGTGGACACCAAGGAACTTGAAACACTCTACATGCTCCACTACAGCCCTGTCAATGTTAATGAGGCCAGCCTTTTTCTGTGGTCAAAGATCAGCTCCTTTGTCTTGCTCACATTGAGAGAGAGGTTGTTGTCCTGGCACCACACTGCCAGTTCTCTGACCACTTTATAGTCTCTCATTGTTGTTGGTGATCAGGCCTACCGCTGTTGTGTCGTCAGCAGACTTAATAATGGTGTTGGAGTCGTTTTCGGCCACACAGTCGTGAGTGAACAGGGAGTACAGGAGGGGACAAAGTACACACCCCTGAAGGACACCAGTGTTGAGGACCAGCTTGGCAGACGTGTTGTTGCCTACCCTTACCACTTGGGGACGGCCCATCAGGAACTCCAGGATCCAGTTGCAGAGGTTTGGTCCCAGGGTCCTTAGCTTAGTGATGAGCATCGTAGGCACTATGGTGTTGAACGCTAAGATGTAGTCAATGAACAACCTTCTCACATAGTTGTTCCTTTTGTCCAGTTAATAAAGGGCAGTGTGGAGTGCGATTGAGATTGTCTCATCTGTGGATCTGTTGGGCCGGTATGCAAATTGGAGTGGGTCTGGGGTGTCCTGGAGGATGCCTTTCAAAGCACCTCATGGCTACAGATGTGGGTGCTACGGGCGGTAATCATTTAGGCAGGTTACCTTAGCTTCCTTGGGCACAGGAACTATGGTGGTCTGCTTGAAACATGTAGGTATTACAGACTCGGTCAGGGAGAGGTTGAAAATGTCAGTGAAGACACTTGCCAGTTGGTCCGTGCATGCTCTGCATACACGTTCTGGTAATCCGCCTGGCCCCGTGGCTTTGTGAAGGTTGCTTGCCTCGAAGCTAGCATTAAAGGCATTCAGCTCGTCTGGTAGGCTCGCGTCACTGGGCAGCTCGCGTCTGGGTTTCCCTTTCTAGTCCGTAATTGTTTTCAAGCCCTGCCACATCTGACGAGCGTCAGAGCCGGTGTAGTAGGATTCAATCTTAATCCTGTATTGATGCTTTGCTTGTTTGATGGTTCGTCTGAGGGCATAGTGGGCCTTATTATAAGCGTCCGGGTTAGAGTCCCGCTCCTTGAAAGCGGCAGCTCTAACCTTTAGCTCGATGCGGATGTTGCCTGTAATCCATGGCTTCTGGTTGGGATATGTACGTACGGTCACTGTGGGGATGACTCCGTCAAAGCACTTATTGATGAAGGCGATGACTGAGTTGGTATACTCCTCAATGCCATTGGATGAATCCCTCAACATATTCCAGCTTGTGCTAGCATAACAGTTATGTAGCGTGGCATCCGAGTCATCTGACCACTTCCGTATTGAGCGAGTCACTGGTACTTCCTGCTTTAGTTTTTGTTTGTAAGCAGGAATCAGGAGCATAGAATTATGGTCAGATTTGCCAAATGGAGAGTGGGGGAGAGCTTTGTATGCCTCTCTGTGTACAGGTGGTCCAGTGTTTTTTTCCCTCTGGTTACACAATTGATCTGCATTAAAGTCTCTGGCCACTAGGAGCGCCATTTCTGGATGAGCATTTTCTTGTTTGCTTATGGCCTTATATGGTTCGTTGAGTGTTTGATTATGGCCTTATATGGTTCATTGAGTGTTTGCTTATGGCCTTATATGGTTTGTTGAGTGTTTGCTTATGGCCTTAAATGGCTTGTTGAGTGTTTGCTTATGGACTTAAATGGCTTGTTGAGTGTTTGCTTATGGCCTTATATGGTTCGTTGAGTGTTTGCTTATGGCCTTATATGGTTTGTTGAGTGTTTGCTTATGGCCTTATATGGTTCATTGAGTGTTTGCTTATGGTCTAAATGGTTCGTTGAGTGCGCTCTTAGTTCCAGCATCGGTCTGAGGTGGCAAACAGAAGGCTATGAATAATAATAAGAACATGACAACTTTCTTGGTAGATAGTGTGGTCTACAGCTTATCATAAGGTACTCAACCTCAGGCGAGCAATACCTTGAGACTTCTGTAATATTTGTGTCACGACTCCCTTCCTTGTTCGGGTGGCGTTCGGCGGTCGACGTCACCGGTCTTCTAGCCATCGCCGCTCCACTTTTCATAGTTCCATTTGTTTTGTCTTGTTCCCCCGCACACCTGGTTTTCATTCCCTAATCACACTGCATATTCCTCTGTTCCCCCCATGTCTTTGTGTGGAATTGTTGTGTTTTGTGTTTGCTGCATCGCGCCAGTCTGGTTTTTCACCCTGGGCATTGCCTGTACCCTATTTGGGGAATTATTGGTGAACCTTATTGTTATTATTATTGACGGAATTTTGCGCTTGTCACTTTTGCCGGTTGGCTTGAGTTGTAGCTGTTTACGCCCGTCTGTTTGTTGTTCTTGGGTAATAAAGTCACCTGATCACCTCTGCTCTCCTGCACTTGACTCGAATGACCAGCAGCGAAAAACCTGTCAATTAGACATTGGGCACCAGCTCTTATTGACAAAAAGACACACACCCCCACCCTTTGTCTTACCAGACGTATCTTCTCTGTTCTGCCGGTGAAAATACCTTCAGCTCTATATTATTTGTGTCTTCGTTCAGCCACGACCCGTTGAACCATAAGATATTACAGGTGTTAATGTCCTGTTGGTAGGATAATCGTAATTGTAGGTCATCAATTTTATTTTTCAATGATTGCATGTTAGCAAGAAGAACGGATGGCAGTGGGAGTTTACTCACTCGCCTATGGATTCTCAGAAGGCAACCCGATCAGCGCCCTCTTTTCCTCCGTCTTTTCTTCACACAAATGACGGGGAATTGGGCCTGTTCCCAAACTTCATACTAAACTAAACTTCATACTAAACTAAACTTCATACTAAATTAAACTTCATACTAAACTAAACGTCATACTAAACTAAAATTCATACTAAACTAAACTTCATACTAAATTAAACTTCATACTAAACTAAACGTCATACTAAACTAAACTTCTTACTAAATTAAACTTCATACTAAACTAAACTTCTTACTAAACTAAACGTCATACTAAACAACATTTCTTACTGAACTTCATACTAAACTAAACTTCATACTAAACTAAACTTCATACTAAACTAAACTTCATACTAAACTAAACTTCATACTAAATTAAACTTCATACTAAACTAAACGTCATACTAAACTAAACTTCTTACTAAATTAAACTTCATACTAAACTAAACTTCTTACTAAACTAAAATTCATACTAAACTAAATTTCTTACTGAACTTCATACTAAACTAAACTTCATACTAAACTAAACTTCTTACTAAACTAAACTTCTTACTAAACTAAAATTCATACCAAACTAGACTTCATACTAAACTAAACTTCTTACTAGACTTCTTACTAAACTAAACTTCTTACTAGACTTCTTACTAAACTAAACTTCTTACTAAATTAAACTTCATACTAAACTAAACTTCTTACTAAACGTCATACTAAAATAAACTTCTTACTAAACTAAACTTCTTACTAACCTAAACTTCTTACTATATTAAACTTCATACTAAACTAAACTTCTTACTAAACTTCATACTAAACTAAACTTCTTACTAAACTAAACGTCATACTAAACTAAACTTCTTACTAAATTAAACTTCATACTAAACTAAACTTCTTACTAAACTTCATACTAAACTAAATTTCTTACTAGACTAAACTTCATACTAAACTAAACTTCTTACTAAATTAAACTTCATACTAAACTAAACTTCTTACTAAATTAAACTTCATACTAAACTAAACTTCTTACTAAACTAAACTTCATACTAAACTAAACTTCTTACTAAATTAAACTTCAGACTAAACTAAACTTCTTAATAAACTTCATACTAAAATAAACTTCTTACTAAACTAAACTTCTTACTAAACTTCATACTAAACTAAACTTCTTACTAAACTAAACGTCTTACTAAACTAAACTTCATACTAAACTAAACTTGTTACTAAATTAAACTTCATACTAAACTAAACTTCTTAATAAACTTCATACTAAAATAAACTTCTTACTAAACTAAACTTCTTACTAAACTTCATACTAAACTAAACTTCTTACTAAACTAAACTTCTTACTAAACTAAACGTCTTACTAAACTAAACTTCATACTAAACTAAACTTGTTACTAAATTAAACTTCATACTAAAATAAACTTCTTACTAGACTAAACTTCTTACTAAACTTCATACTAAACTTCATACTAAACTAAACTTCTTACTAAACTAAACTTCTTACTAAACTAAACTTCTTACTAAATTAAACTTCTTACTAAACTAAACTTCTTACAAAACTAGACTTCATACTAAACTAAACTTCTTACTAGACTTCTTACTAAACTAAACTTCTTACTAAATTAAACTTCATACTAAACTAAACTTCTTACTAAACTTCATACTAAAATAAACTTCTTACTAAACTAAACTTCTTACTAAACTAAACTTCTTACTAAATTAAACTTCATACTAAACTAAACTTCTTACTAAATTAAACTTCATACTAAACTAAACTTCTTACTAAATTAAACTTCATACTAAACTAAACTTCTTACTAAATTAAACTTCATACTAAACTAAACTTCTTACTAAACTTCATACTAAAATAAACTTCTTACTAAACTAAACTTCTTACTAAACTTCATACTAAACTAAACTTCTTACTAAATTAAACTTCATACTAAACTAAACTTCTTACTAAATTAAACTTCATACTAAACTAAACTTCTTACTAAAACTAAACTTCATACTAAACTAAACTTCTTACTAAACTAAACTTCATACTAAACTAAACTTCTTACTAAATTAAACTTCATACTAAACTAAACTTCTCACTAAACTAAACTTCTTAGTCTTACTAAACTAAACTTCTTACTAAACTTGACTTCATACTAAACTAAACTTCTTACTAGACTTCTTACTAAACTAAACTTCTTACTAGACTTCTTACTAAACTAAACTTCTTACTAAATTAAACTTCATACTAAACTTCTTACTAAACTTCATACTAAACTAAACTTCTTACTAAACTTCTTAATAAACTAAACTTCTTACTAAACTAAACTTCTTACTAAACAAGTTAAGATAAATAAGGACTGAGCAGTGAGACTAGTGTAGATTAAAGCCACATATAAGGACTGAGCAGTGAGACTCGTGTAGATTAAAGCCACATATAAGGACTGAGCAGTGAGACTAGTGTAGATTAAAGCCACATGTAAGGACTGAGCAGTGAGACTAGTGTAGATTAAAGCCACATGTAAGGAGCAGTGAGACTAGTGTAGATTAAAGCCACATATAAGGAGCAGTGAGACTAGTGTAGATTAAAGCCACATGTAAGGAGCAGTGAGACTAGTGTAGATTAAAGCCACATATAAGGAGCAGTGAGACTAGTGTAGATTAAAGCCACATGTAAGGACTGAGCAGTGAGACTAGTGTAGATTAAAGCCACATTAAGGACTGAGCAGTGAGACTAGTGTAGATTAAAGCCACATATAAGGAGCAGTGAGACTAGTGTAGATTAAAGCCACATGTAAGGACTGAGCAGTGAGACTCGTGTAGATTAAAGCCACATGTAAGGAGCAGTGAGACTAGTGTAGATTAAAGCCACATATAAGGACTGAGCAGTGAGACTCGTGTAGATTAAAGCCACATATAAGGAGCAGTGAGACTAGTGTAGATTAAAGCCACATATAAGGACTGAGCAGTGAGACTCGTGTAGATTAAAGCCACATGTAAGGAGCAGTGAGACTAGTGTAGATTAAAGCCACATGTAAGGACTGAGCAGTGAGACTAGTGTAGATTAAAGCCACATGTAAGGACTGAGCAGTGAGACTAGTGTAGATTAAAGCCACATTAAGGACTGAGCAGTGAGACTAGTGTAGATTAAAGCCACATATAAGGACTGAGCAGTGAGACTAGTGTAGATTAAAGCCACATGTAAGGAGCAGTGAGACTAGTGTAGATTAAAGCCACATGTAAGGAGCAGTGAGACTAGTGTAGATTAAAGCCACATGTAAGGAGCAGTGAGACTAGTGTAGATTAAAGCCACATGTAAGGAGCAGTGTGACTAGTGTAGATTAAAGCCACATATAAGGACTGAGCAGTGAGACTAGTGTAGATTAAAGCCACATATAAGGACTGAGCAGTGAGACTAGTGTAGATTAAAGCCACATATAAGGACTGAGCAGTGAGACTAGTGTAGATTAAAGCCACATGTAAGGAGCAGTGAGACTAGTGTAGATTAAAGCCACATGTAAGGAGCAGTGAGACTAGTGTAGATTAAAGCCACATGTAAGGAGCAGTGAGACTAGTGTAGATTAAAGCCACATGTAAGGAGCAGTGTGACTAGTGTAGATTAAAGCCACATATAAGGAGCAGTGTGACTAGTGTAGATTAAAGCCACATATAAGGACTGAGCAGTGAGACTAGTGTAGATTAAAGCCACATATAAGGACTGAGCAGTGAGACTAGTGTAGATTAAAGCCACATATAAGGACTGAGCAGTGAGACTAGTGTAGATTAAAGCCACATATAAGGAGCAGTGAGACTAGTGTAGATTAAAGCCACATGTAAGGACTGAGCAGTGAGACTCGTGTAGATTAAAGCCACATATAAGGAGCAGTGAGACTAGTGTAGATTAAAGCCACATATAAGGAGCAGTGTGACTAGTGTAGATTAAAGCCACATATAAGGAGCAGTGAGACTAGTGTAGATTAAAGCCACATATAAGGACTGAGCAGTGAGACTAGTGTAGATTAAAGCCACATATAAGGACTGAGCAGTGAGACTCGTGTAGATTAAAGCCACATATAAGGAGCAGTGAGACTAGTGTAGATTAAAGCCATATATAAGGACTGAGCAGTGAGACTAGTGTAGATTAAAGCCACATATAAGGACTGAGCAGTGAGACTCGTGTAGATTAAAGCCACATGTAAGGACTGAGCAGTGAGACTCGTGTAGATTAAAGCCACATATAAGGACTGAGCAGTGAGACTAGTGTAGATTAAAGCCACATATAAGGACTGAGCAGTGAGACTAGTGTAGATTAAAGCCACATATAAGGACTGAGCAGTGAGACTCGTGTAGATTAAAGCCACATGTAAGGACTGAGCAGTGAGACTAGTGTAGATTAAAGCCACATATAAGGACTGAGCAGTGAGACTCGTGTAGATTAAAGCCACATATAAGGAGCAGTGAGACTAGTGTAGATTAAAGCAGCATATAAGGACTGAGCAGTGAGACTAGTGTAGATTAAAGCCACATATAAGGACTGAGCAGTGAGACTCGCGTAGATTAAAGCCACATATAAGGAGCAGTGAGACTAGTGTAGATTAAAGCCACATATAAGGACTGAGCAGTGAGACTAGTGTAGATTAAAGCCACATATAAGGACTGAGCAGTGAGACTAGTGTAGATTAAAGCCACATATAAGGACTGAGCAGTGAGACTAGTGTAGATTAAAGCCACATATAAGGACTGAGCAGTGAGACTAGTGTAGATTAAAGCCACATATAAGGACTGAGCAGTGAGACTAGTGTAGATTAAAGCCACATATAAGGACTGAGCAGTGAGACTAGTGTAGATTAAAGCCACATGTAAGGACTGAGCAGTGAGACTAGTGTAGATTAAAGCCACATATAAGGACTGAGCAGTGAGACTAGTGTAGATTAAAGCCACATATAAGGACTGAGCAGTGAGACTAGCGTAGATTAAAGCCACATATAAGGACTGAGCAGTGAGACTAGTGTAGATTAAAGCCACATTAAGGACTGAGCAGTGAGACTAGTGTAGATTAAAGCCACATATAAGGACTGAGCAGTGAGACTAGTGTAGATTAAAGCCACATGTAAGGAGCAGTGAGACTAGTGTAGATTAAAGCCACATGTAAGGAGCAGTGAGACTAGTGTAGATTAAAGCCACATATAAGGACTGAGCAGTGAGACTAGTGTAGATTAAAGCCACATATAAGGACTGAGCAGTGAGACTAGTGTAGATTAAAGCCACATATAAGGACTGAGCAGTGAGACTAGTGTAGATTAAAGCCACATATAAGGACTGAGCAGTGAGACTAGTGTAGATTAAAGCCACATGTAAGGAGCAGTGAGACTAGTGTAGATTAAAGCCACATATAAGGAGCAGTGAGACTAGTGTAGATTAAAGCCACATATAAGGACTGAGCAGTGAGACTAGTGTAGATTAAAGCCACATATAAGGACTGAGCAGTGAGACTAGTGTAGATTAAAGCCACATGTAAGGACTGAGCAGTGAGACTAGTGTAGATTAAAGCCACATATAAGGACTGAGCAGTGAGATAGTGTAGATTAAAGCCACATGTAAGGACTGAGCAGTGAGACTAGTGTAGATTAAAGCCACATATAAGGAGCAGTGAGACTAGTGTAGATTAAAGCCACATAGAAGGACTGAGCAGTGAGACTAGTGTAGATTAAAGCCACATATAAGGACTGAGCAGTGAGACTAGTGTAGATTAAAGCCACATGTAAGGAGCAGTGAGACTAGTGTAGATTAAAGCCACATATAAGGACTGAGCAGTGAGACTAGTGTAGATTAAAGCCACATATAAGGACTGAGCAGTGAGACTAGTGTAGATTAAAGCCACATATAAGGACTGAGCAGTGAGACTAGTGTAGATTAAAGCCACATGTAAGGACTGAGCAGTGAGACTAGTGTAGATTAAAGCAGCATATAAGGACTGAGCAGTGAGACTAGTGTAGATTAAAGCCACATATAAGGACTGAGCAGTGAGACTAGTGTAGATTAAAGCCACATGTAAGGACTGAGCAGTGAGACTAGTGTAGATTAAAGCCACATGTAAGGACTGAGCAGTGAGACTAGTGTAGATTAAAGCCACATGTAAGGAGCAGTGAGACTAGTGTAGATTAAAGCCACATATAAGGACTGAGCAGTGAGACTAGTGTAGATTAAAGCCACATGTAAGGAGCAATGAGACTAGTGTAGATTAAAGCCACATGTAAGGACTGAGCAGTGAGACTAGTGTAGATTAAAGCCACATGTAAGGACTGAGCAGTGAGACTAGTGTAGATTAAAGCCACATATAAGGACTGAGCAGTGAGACTCGTGTAGATTAAAGCCACATGTAAGGACTGAGCAGTGAGACTAGTGTAGATTAAAGCCACATATAAGGACTGAGCAGTGAGACTAGTGTAGATTAAAGCCACATATAAGGAGCAGTGAGACTCGTGTAGATTAAAGCCACATGTAAGGACTGAGCAGTGAGACTCGTGTAGATTAAAGCCACATATAAGGAGCAGTGAGACTAGTGTAGATTAAAGCCACATATAAGGACTGAGCAGTGAGACTAGTGTAGATTAAAGCCACATATAAGGACTGAGCAGTGAGACTAGCGTAGATTAAAGCCACATATAAGGAGCAGTGAGACTAGTGTAGATTAAAGCCACATGTAAGGACTGAGCAGTGAGACTAGTGTAGATTAAAGCCACATATAAGGACTGAGCAGTGAGACTAGTGTAGATTAAAGCCACATATAAGGACTGAGCAGTGAGACTAGTGTAGATTAAAGCCACATATAAGGACTGAGCAGTGAGATAGTGTAGATTAAAGCCACATGTAAGGACTGAGCAGTGAGACTAGTGTAGATTAAAGCCACATATAAGGAGCAGTGAGACTAGTGTAGATTAAAGCCACATAGAAGGACTGAGCAGTGAGACTAGTGTAGATTAAAGCCACATATAAGGACTGAGCAGTGAGACTAGTGTAGATTAAAGCCACATGTAAGGACTGAGCAGTGAGACTAGTGTAGATTAAAGCCACATATAAGGAGCAGTGAGACTCGTGTAGATTAAAGCCACATAGAAGGACTGAGCAGTGAGACTAGTGTAGATTAAAGCCACATATAAGGACTGAGCAGTGAGACTCGTGTAGATTAAAGCCACATGTAAGGACTGAGCAGTGAGATAGTGTAGATTAAAGCCACATATAAGGACTTAGCAGTGAGATAGTGTAGATTAAAGCCACATATAAGGACTGAGCAGTGAGATAGTGTAGATTAAAGCCACATGTAAGGACTGAGCAGTGAGATAGTGTAGATTAAAGCCACATGTAAGGACTGAGCAGTGAGATAGTGTAGATTAAAGGCCACATATAAGGACTGAGCAGTGAGACTAGTGTTAAGATTACAGTATTTTTGGTCTCTTTGTCTTGGCATAGCAGGCTCCATGTGGTTGATGGATGTGAAGTGGTCTGAATGTAGGCTACATCACCATGTAATTTACCATCACTTTTCACACTTGAAAGACATTAAATACAGGGCTGTTATTCTTCTGATCTGACTGAGACTGACACCATCTCTGCTATTGCAACAACAACAACAAAATATTCCTGGTCTGAATTAATCTAGACTAATTTCAAACTATACATTGTGTGTGTATGTGACGGCTAGTATCAACTAGTGTCCCGTAGTGCGAGCCTGTGTGTCAAATTAAGCCAAATCAAATCATTGTATATGTCAAACGCTTCATCAACAACAGCTGTAGACTAACAGTGAAATGCTTACTGACGGCCCTTCCCAACAACGCAGAGAGATAATAGAAAAGTAAAAAACATAATGATAAGTGATAATAAATACACAATGAGTAACCTGACTATATACACAGAGTACCAGTACTGAGTCAATGAGTAACCTGACTATATACACAGAGTACCAGTACTGAGTCAATGAGTAACCTGACTATATACACAGAGTACCAGTACTGAGTCAATGAGTAACCTGACTATATACACAGAGTACCAGTACTGAGTCAATGAGTAACCTGACTATATACACAGAGTACCAGTTCTGAGTCAATGAGTAACCTGACTATATACACAGAGTACCAGTACTGAGTCAATGAGTAACCTGACTATATACACAGAGTACCAGTACTGAGTCAATGAGTAACCTGACTATATACACAGAGTACCAGTACTGAGTCAATGAGTAACCTGACTATATACACAGAGTACCAGTACTGAGTCAATGACTAACCTGACTATATACACAGAGTACCAGTACTGAGTCAATGAGTAACCTGACTATATACACAGAGTACCAGTACTGAGTCAATGACTAACCTGACTATATACACAGAGTACCAGTACTGAGTCAATGAGTAACCTGACTATATACACAGAGTACCAGTACTGAGTCAATGAGTAACCTGACTATATACACAGAGTACCAGTACTGAGTCAATGAGTAACCTGACTATATACACAGAGTACCAGTACTGAGTCAATGAGTAACATGGCTATATACAGGGAGTACCAGGTAATAACATGGCTATATACAGGAAGTACCAGGTAATAACATGGCTATATACAGGAAGTACCATGTAATAACATGGCTATATACAGGAAGTACCATGTAATAACATGGCTATATACAGGGAGTACCAGGTAGTAACATGGTTATATACAGGGAGTACCATGTAATAACATGGCTATATACAGGAAGTACCAGGTAATAACATGGCTATATACAGGGAGTACCAGGTAATAACATGGCTATATACAGGAAGTACCATGTAATAACATGGCTATATACAGGGAGTACCATGTAATAACATGGCTATATACAGGGAGTACCATGTAATAACATGGCTATATACAGGAAGTACCATGTAATAACATGGCTATATACAGGGAGTACCAGGTAGTAACATGGTTATATACAGGGAGTACCAGGTAATAACATAACTATATACAGGGGGTACCAGTACTGAGTCATTGTGTATGAGGTCATTGTAGGGTCAATGCAGATAGTCAATAACTACATCAACAGCCTAACTAACTATTTAGCAGTCTTATAGCTTGGGGGTAGAAGCTGTTCAGGGTCCTGTTGCTTCCAGACCGTTTTCCTTGCGGCATCAGAGAGAAAAGTCTACAACTTGGGTGGCTGGAGTCTTTGATAATGTTTAGGGCCTTTCTCTGACACCGCCTGATATAGAGGTCCTGGATGGCAGGGAGCTCAGCCCCGGTGACGTACCGGGCTGTACCATCCTCTGTAGCGTCTCGCTGTCGGTTGCCAAAACAGTGGCCATACCAAGTCATGATGCCTCCAGCCATGATGCTCTCGACTTTTTGAAGATCTGAGGGGTCCATGCCAAATCTTTTCAGCCTCCTGAGAGGGAGAAGTCGTTGTTGCGTTGGTGTGTGTGTGGACAATGACAGATCCTTAACGATGTGGACACTGGGTACCGTGAAGGGCGTGCTCGGCCCTCCGTTTCCTGTAGTTTGTCTCGCCGACGTTGAGGGAGAGGTTGTTGGCTTGGCAACACACTGCGTGTGTGTTTGATTGTGTGTGTGTTCGTCTCTCGTCGTCGGACTTCAATACATAATGGGTAGAATTGGATCATGGAAGTTGATTGGATGGAATCAAGTCTTCAGTATTCTAATCAACTTTCTATATTTACTCTCCTGCTCCCAAATGGCGCCCTACTCTTTATATAGTACACTACGTTCGACCAGAGCCTTATAAGCCCTCGTCAAAAGTAGTGTACACTGTGTAATAGGGTGCCACTGGGGACGTGTCTTCCTTCTCCTTTCTTCTTAAATTAACTGATTTGTTGACTCAGAAGCCTTTGGACTAGTACTCCCTCTGAAATTGGCTTCTCTGCTCTCTCTCTATCTCCCCCCCTGCAACCTCTCTCTCTCTCTCTCTCTCTCTCTCTCTCTCTCTCTCTCTCTCTCTCTCTCTCTCTCTCTCTCTATCTCCCCCCCTGCAACCTCTCTCCCTCGTCTCTCTCGTCTCTCCCTCTCTCTCTCTCTCTCTCTCCCTCTCCCTCTCCCTCTCCCTCTCCCTCTCCATCTCTCTCTCTCTCTCTCTCTCTCTCTCTCTCTCGCTCTCTCTCTCTCCTCTCCCTCTTCTCTCTCTCTCTCTCTCCTCTCCCTCTTCTCTCTCTCTCTCTCTCTCTCTCTCTCTCTCTCCTCTCCCTCTTCTCTCTCTCTCTCTCTCTCTCCTCTCTCTCTTCTCCCCTCTCTCCCTCTCTCTCTCACTGCTCGCCGCTCTTCTGCTCCCACCCGGGCCTCCGTGGCTGAATCATTTCCTTGTCCTCTCTCTGCAATTGATTGCCCACCACGGCGTGATAAATTGCCAAGACACTCTGCCACTGATTACCTCTAAGCACAGAGTGGCTCCACCACGTCAGACTGCCTGCCCCCTCGTTATCACGTATCCAACCCGGCTCCCCTCCTACCCTCTCACCGTACCACCATCCCTCCCTATCGCCTTCCCTACTGCCCACCACCCCGCCAAAGCAAACACAGAGGCTGTCTACCAAATGCTGTACTATTCCATTATATAGTGGCCGTAAGGGTCTCAGGTCAAAAGTTGTGCACTATGTAAGGAATAGGGTGCCATTTGGGAGGATCCCAGACTATTATCACTCAGTCTGAGCCATGGCCTCTGAGAACTCAGACTGAGTAAATGGATGTGTAGACTATTTTAGGGGTTGTGGGTAATGACAGTGATTAACGTGACAATCGACAAGCCTTGTATGATTTGAATAAAGAACCAAAGTGCACAAACGAGCAACCTGCAATTCATGCTCCATTTCTCTGGGTCGCAGGAGTCTAAGGCTTCATTTATTTACGTTGTAAAAGAGCAAGCAATAGAAAGTAAATGGGTCTCGGGCGCTCTATTCAATTTAACTCTTACATTAGTAATCAGGTTTAAAATTGAAATAAAAAGGGAAATTCAAAGACTAATCCTTTTAATCATCTCTCAACAACATAACTAAAAATCAAGAATCATTTTAGGAGTTTTTCCCCTTTTTCAAACGCTGAGAGGCTGAGAGGACAACAGAGAGGAAAACATTAATGGTCGGAATTCAACTAGGCTGAACACAAACTATTAATGGTAGGAATTCAACTAGGCTGAACACAAACTATTAATGGTAGGAATTAAACTAGGCTGAACACAAACTATTAATGGTAGGAATTATAGACTAGTTGTTACTATATCAGCTGTCTGTGTCTGTGTCTCTATAGACTAGTTGTTACTATATCAGCTGTCTGTGTCTGTGTCTGTGTCTGTATAGACTAGTTGTTACTATATCAGCTGTCTGTGTCTGTGTCTGTGTCTGTATAGACTAGTTGGTACTATATCAGCTGTCTGTGTCTGTGTCTGTGTCTGTATAGACTAGTTGTTACTATATCAGCTATCTGTGTCTGTATAGACTAGTTGTTACTATATCAGCTGTCTGTATAGACTAGTTGTTACTACATCAGCTGTCTGTGTCTGTGCCTGTATAGACTAGTTGTTACTATATCAGCTGTCTGTGTCTGTGTACACTAGTTGTTACTATATCAGCTGTCTGTATAGACTAGTTGTTACTATATCAGCTGTCTGTGTCTGTGTAGACTAGTTATTACTATATCAGCTGTCTGTGTCTGTGTAGACTAGTTGTTACTATATCAGCTGTCTGTGTCTGTGTCTGTGTAGACTAGTTGTTACTATATCAGCTGTCTGTCTCTGTGTCTGTATAGACTAGTTGTTACTATATCAGCTGTCTGTGTCTAAGTAGACTAGTTGTTACTATATCAGCTGTCTGTGTCTGTATAGACTAGTTGTTACTACATCAGCTGTCTGTGTCTCTATAGACTAGTTGTTACTATATCAGCTGTCTGTGTCTGTATAGACTAGTTGTTACTATATCAGCTGTCTGTGTCTCTATAGACTAGATATCAGATGTCTGTGTCTGTATAGACTAGTTGTTACTATATCAGCTGTCTGTATAGACTAGTTGTTACTACATCAGCTGTCTGTGTCTCTATAGACTAGTTGTTACTATATCAGCTGTCTGTGTCTGTATAGACTAGTTGTTACTATATCAGCTGTCTGTCTCTGTGTCTGTATAGACTAGTTGTTACTATATCAGCTGTCTGTGTCTGTGTAGACTAGTTGTTACTATATCAGCTGTCTGTGTCTGTGTAGACTAGTTGTTACTATATCAGCTGTCTGTCTCTGTGTCTGTATAGACTAGTTGTTACTATATCAGCTGTCTGTGTCTGTGTAGACTAGTTGTTACTATATCAGCTGTCTGTGTCTCTATAGACTAGTTGTTACTATATCAGCTGTCTGTGTCTGTGTCTGTGTAGACTAGTTGTTACTATATCAGCTGTCTGTCTCTGTGTCTGTATAGACTAGTTGTTACTATATCAGCTGTCTGTGTCTAAGTAGACTAGTTGTTACTATATCAGCTGTCTGTCTCTGTGTCTGTGTAGACTAGTTGTTACTATATCAGCTGTCTGTCTCTGTGTAGACTAGTTGTTACTATATCAGCTGTCTGTGTCTGTATAGACTAGTTGTTACTATATCAGCTGTCTGTGTCTGTGTAGACTAGTTGTTACTATAAAGATACTGGAAGATTTGAGGTGGTTTCTGTACCTGTTTTGTTTTCCGCTGGCAGAGGGAACTATCTAACATCATATAAAACACAGACTGTGTGTGTGTGTGTGTGTGTGTGTGTGTGTGTGTGTGTGTGTGTGTGTGTGTGTGTGTGTGTGTGTGTGTGTGTGTGTGTGTGTGTGTGTGTGTGTGTGTGTGTGTGTGTGTGTGTGTGTGTGTGTTTGTGTGTGTATGTGTGATTGAATAGTTCATACAGGCCTGCCACTCAGTCACAACATAATCAAAACTCTCAGCAGAACTCTTGTTTCTTTGGATCTGCTCTGAAGCTTCCAATCGTAGGTCACCAAACCTCTGGAGAAAGCATTGACCCCTGTCTACCCTAGTGTGTATGTGTGAGTGTGTGTGTGTGTGTGTGTGTGTGTGTGTGTGTGTTTGTTTGTGTGTGAGTGTGTGCTTTTGTGTGTGTGTGTGTGTGTACATGTATGTGTGTGTACATATATATGTGTGTGTGTTTGTGTGTGTGTGTGTGTGTACCTATATGTGTGTGTGTGTGTGTGTGTGTGTGTACAAATGTGTGTGTGTGTACATATATGTGTGTGTGTGTGTGTGTGTGTGTGTGTGTGTGTGTGTGTGTGTGTGTGTGTGTGTGTGTGTGTGTGTGTGTGTGTGTGTGTGTGTTTGTGTGTGTGTGTGTGTATGTGTGTGTGTGTGTGTACATGTATGTGTGTGTGTACATATATGTGTGTGTGTGTGTGTGTGTACATGTATGTGTGTGTGTACATATATGTATGTGTGTGTGTGTGTGCGTACTCTGTGTGTACATACCGTAGACCAGAACGGTGGCTGGGGAGCTCCTGCGTCGAGCCACAATGTTCTTGGCCACGCAGGTGTAGTTGGCCGTGTCCGCCAGCCTGGCCTGTTTGATGATCAGATTACGGTCCGCAGTCACCAAGAAGTTGGGCTCGCTTACCGGGTCGATCACATGCTCGTTCCTCTGCCACTCCACCTGAAAATAACAGACCTGGAAGCTTCAAACAAACTGTGTGTTTTCATGTTTTCACAACCAGGAACAGACAGAGGGACGTCCCTGTCCCCGTCCCCTGCCCCGAAGACTATGGGCCCGCTGGTGAGATGACATTATCACAGACACAGAAGGTATTCAGTAAATCCTTTCAGAGGTAGATAAACATTGTGAATTCTACACGTGTCTCTGTAAAGCAATGTCCAGTCTAATCCCACATTGTGGTGTCTAGACGGATGTGGCTGTGTCTTTGTCTGTAAGGTTATGTCTCTGTCAGGTTATGTCCAGTCTAATCCCTGTGAGAGTAGCTATGTCTCTGTCAGGTTATGTCCAGTCTAATCCCTCTGAGAGTAGCTCTGTCTCTGTCAGGTTATGTCCAGTCTAATGCCTCTGAGAGTAGCTATGTCTCTCACCGGTTTCCTGTGCAGTCCGTGTGGCCTGTCAGATCTTTTCTGTCTGTTTCTCTGCTACTCTCTGTCTGTGTGCTGTGTCCTCCTGACCACCTCCGGTCCTATTGCTACTGTGACGGTCCCTGAACCTTGTTGTCTCCAACAGACCCGATGTTCTGTCTCTGCTGTTGGACAGGGGCTAGCTTTCCTCACATGCTCCCAGCTGCTCCTACACAAACCTGGCAGAGCAGAATGACATTGCTGTTACATCCTGTCCTCTGGCTAGCTATTGAGTGGCTGTAACAAACATACTGTTCTCTAGCTAGCTAGCTTGTTGTTGTTTAGAGTCCCAGAACTTTAATGGAGTGGCATTAACAACCATAGTGTTCTCTGGCTAGCTAGCTTGTTGTTGTTTAGAGTCCCAGAACTTTAATGGAGTGGCTTTAACAACCATAATGTTCTCTAGCTAGCTAGCTTGTTGTTGTTTAGACTCCCAGAACTCTAATGGAGTGGCTCTAACAACCATACTGTTCTCTGGCTAGCTAGCTAGCTTGATGTCATATCCTGTTGGACAGTGGCTGGCTTTTTCTGCTGTTGCTCCATGCAGTGTCTGAAATGGCTCACTATTCCATATATAGCGCCCTACTTTTGACCAGGGCCCAAAGCAGTGCACTACTTTTGACCAGAGCCAATAGAGCAGTGCACTATGTAGGGAATAGGGTGCCATTTATGAACACCTCTGACTGTCCCTGTAATATTCAAAAACCATTCTGGCTATTCTGCTACTGGTTTCTACGCTGTCCCACAGACAGTGGTCCCTAAGTGTCCCACGGACAGTGGTCCCTACGTGTCCCACGGACAGTGGTCCCTAAGTGTTCCACAGACAGTGGTCCCTAAGTGTCCCACGGACAGTGGTCCCTAAGTGTCCCACGGACAGTGGTCCCTAAGTGTCCCACAGACAGTGGTCCCTAAGTTGTCCCACGGACAGTGGTCCCTAACTTGTCCCACAGACAGTGGTCGATACACTGTCCCACAGACAGTGGTCCCTAAGTGTCCCACAGACAGTGGTCCCTAAGTGTCCCACGGACAGTGGTCCCTACCTTGTCCCACAGACAGTGGTCCCTAAGTGTCCCACAGACAGTGGTCCCTAACTTGTCCCACAGACAGTGGTCGATACGCTGTCCCACAGACAGAGGTCCCTAAGTGTCCCACAGACAGTGGTCCCTAAGTTGTCCCATGGACAGTGGTCCCTAAGTGTCCCACAGACAGTGGTCCCTAAGTGTCCCACAGACAGTAGTCTCTAAGTGTCCCACAGACAGTGGTCCCTAACTTGTCCCACAGACAGTGGTCCCTAAGTTGTCCCACGGACAGTGGTCCCTAAGTGTCCCACAGACAGTGGTCCCTAAGTGTCCCACAGACAGTGGTCCCTAAGTGTCCCACAGACAGTGGTCCCTAAGTGTCCCACGGACAGTGGTCCCTACCTTGTCCCACAGACAGTGGTCCCTAAGTGTCCCACAGACAGTGGTCACTAAGTGTCCCACAGACAGTGGTCACTAAGTGTCCCACAGACAGTGGTCACTAAGTGTCCCACAGACAGTGGTCCCCAAGTGTCCCACAGACAGTGGTCCCTAAGTGTCCCACAGACAGTGGTCACTAAGTGTCCCACAGACAGTGGTCACTAAGTGTCCCACAGACAGTGGTCCCTAAGTTGTCCCACAGACAGTGGTCCCTAAGTTGTGTAGCTAGCTATTCCTCTACTGGTCTGTGCTGTGTGATTACCTATCTTAGCTTCTTGTGCTGGTACAATGTAACAATGTAAGCCTATACTGTTTCAGAGTAGCTAGCTGTTCTAGGTAGTTAGTCCCTGTGCTGTCTGAGTAGTTGGGGATGAACCTGCAGATTTGCCAGTAAGTACTAAGGCCTGAGAGCCCCAGTCCTGAGAGCCCCAGTCCTGAGAGCCCCAGTCCTGAGAGCCAGCCCTGAGAACCAGCCCTGAGAACCAGCCCTGAGAAGCAGCCCTGAGACCCAGCCCTGAGAACCAGCCCCGAGAACCAGCCCTGAGAACCAGCCCTGAGACCCAGCCCTGAGAACCAGCCCTGAGAACCAGCCCTGAGAACCAGCTCTGAGACCCAGCCCTGAGACCCAGCCCTGAGAACCAGCCCTGAGAACCAGCCCTGAGAGCCCCAGCCCTGAGACCCAGCCCTGAGAGCCCCAGTCCTGAAAGCCAGCCCTGAGAACCAGCCCTGAGAGCCCCAGCCCTGAGGGATTAGACTCAACACTGTGATATACTGCCTACCTCCCTATGATGAAAAAGTGATCAGAAATCAATAAGGGATAATAATTAGAGATATAATTATTGGAAGGCAGGGACCTCTCTACCACTCTTTGAAGAGGAGGATGAAGCTTATTGGAAGGCAGTGTCCTCTCTACCACTCCTTGATGAAGAGGATGAAGCTTATTGGAAGGCAGGGACCTCTCTACCACTCCTTGAAGAGGAGGATGAAGCTTATTGGAATGCAGGGTCCTCTCTACCACTCCTTGAAGAGGAGGATGAAGCTTATTGGAATGCAGGGTCCTCTCTACCACTCCTTGATGAAGAGGATGAAGCTTATTGGAAGGCAGGGACCTCTCTACCACTCTTTGAAGAGACACTGATCTAAGGTCTTGTTGTACATTTCTCTGTGTAGCTTTATGTTTGAAGTGCTTTGAAATTCACGTTTATTAAAAAAACAAAAAACAATTTAAAGTAGAGAATCGAACAACAGTCCATCTCTCACCTCAGCTGGTGGTACGCCCTCTGGAGGATGACATCGTAACAACACTTCCTGGTTCAACGAGACTTCCTTCCCCATTGGCTCCTCCTCAAAGTTCTTCCTCAGGTCTGAAAAAGGTGGGAAGATAAGAAAATCATCAAATCCCAGAGGGAAAAAAACTGATTTATTGAAGATGTATATATCCAGGTCAGAAACCCTCTCCTACCTGGAACAATGAAAAACACCAACAACAACAAAATAAACACGAGAAAAAATGAAAAAGCTGCATGAGGCTGCAGTCAGTCTTTCTGCTGTGCCCTTGAGCAAACACCCTTAACTGCCCCTGTGTCTGGCCCTGCTGCTGTGCCCTTGAGCAAACACCCTCAACTGGCCCTGTGTCTGGCCCTGTCTCTGGCCCTGTGTCTGGCCCTGTCTCTGGCCCTGTGTCTGGCCCTGTCTCTGGCCCAGTCTCTGGCCCTGTGTCTGGCCCTGTGTCTGGCCCTGTCTCTGGCCCTGTGTCTGGCCCTGTGCTGTGATCCCACCTCTGAGTGATGTGTGTCTCGGAGGGGAAGTAAAAAGAAACATTTTGGTTTCTCTTGTAGACAAATAATGTATTTATTTTTCCTCCTCTTCATTGAATCACATAAACACAGTTTCCTACTCTGGAGAAAGCAGAGAATACACAATCTCTCTCTCTCTCTCTCTCTCTCTCTCTCTCTCTATCTCTCTCTCTCTCTCTCTCTCTCTCTCTCTCTCTCTCTCTCTCTATACCCCTCTCTCTCTCTCTCTCTCTCTGTCTCTCTCTCTCTCTCTCTCTCTCTCTATACCCCTCTCTCTCATAAATATGGGCTGTATTTACAATGGTGTTTGTTCTTCACTGGTTGCCCTTTTCTTGTGGTAACAGGTCACACATCTTGCTGCTGTGATTCCACACTGTGGTATTTCACCCAGTAGACATGGGAGTTTATTAAAATTGGATTTGTTTTCGAATTCTTTGTGGATCTGTGTAATCTGAGGGAAATATGTCTCTCTAATATGGTCATACATTGGGCAGGAGGTTAGGAAGTGCAGCTCAGTTTCCACCTCATTTTGTTGGCAGTGAGGGGTTTTATATATACAGTACCAGTCAAACGTTTGGATACACCTACTCATTCAAGGGGATTTCTTTATTTTTACTATTTTCTACATTGTAGAATAATAGCAAAGACATCAAAACTATGAAGTAACACATATGGAATCAGACCTGTCTCCTGTCCAGATGGATCATGGGTAGTGAAACATAAAGACCTGTCTCCTGTCCAGATGGATTATGGGTAGTGAAACATGAAGACCTGTCTCCTGTCCAGATGGATCATGGGTAGTGAAACATAAAGACCTGTCTCCTGTCCAGATGGATTATGGGTAGTGAAACATAAAGACCTGTCTCCTGTCCAGATGGATTATGGGTAGGGGAACATAAAGACATGTCTCCTGTCCAGATGGATCATGGGTAGTGAAACATAAAGACCTGTCTCCTGTCCAGATGGATCATGGGTAGTGAAACATAAAGACCTGTCTCCTGTCCAGATGGATCATGGGTAGTGAAACATAAAGACCTACAGACCTGTCTCCTGTCCAGATGGATCATGGGTAGTGAAACATAAAGACCTGTCTCCTGTCCAGATGGATCATGGGTAGTGGAACATAAAGACCTGTCTCCTGTCCAGATGGATCATGGGTAGGGGAACATAAAGACCTACAGACCTGTCTCCTGTCCAGATGGATCATGGGTAGGGGAACATAAAGACCTGTCTCCTGTCCAGATGGATCATGGGTAGTGAAACATAAAGACCTGTCTCCTGTCCAGATGGATCATGGGTAGTGGAACATAAAGACCTGTCTCCTGTCCAGATGGATCATGGGTAGGGGAACATAAAGACCTACAGACCTGTCTCCTGTCCAGATGGATCATGGGTAGGGGAACATAAAGACCTGTCTCCTGTCCAGATGGATCATGGGTAGTGAAACATAAAGACCTGTCTCCTGTCCAGATGGATCATGGGTAGTGAAACATAAAGACCTGTCTCCTGTCCAGATGGATCATGGGTAGTGGAACATAAAGACCTGTCTCCTGTCCAGATGGATCATGGGTAGGGGAACATAAAGACCTACAGACCTGTCTCCTGTCCAGATGGATCATGGGTAGGGGAACATAAAGACCTACAGACCTGTCTCCTGTCCAGATGGATCATGGGTAGTGAAACATAAAGACCTGTCTCCTGTCCAGATGGATCATGGGTAGTGAAACATAAAGACCTGTCTCCTGTCCAGATGGATCATGGGTAGGGGAACATAAAGACATGTCTCCTGTCCAGATGGATCATGGGTAGTGAAACATAAAGACCTGTCTCCTGTCCAGATGGATCATGGGTAGTGAAACATAAAGACCTGTCTCCTGTCCAGATGGATCATGGGTAGTGAAACATAAAGACCTACAGACCTGTCTCCTGTCCAGATGGATCATGGGTAGTGAAACATAAAGACCTGTCTCCTGTCCAGATGGATCATGGGTAGTGGAACATAAAGACCTGTCTCCTGTCCAGATGGATCATGGGTAGGGGAACATAAAGACCTACAGACCTGTCTCCTGTCCAGATGGATCATGGGTAGGGGAACATAAAGAACTACAGACCTGTCTCCTGTCCAGATGGATCATGGGTAGTGAAACATAAAGACCTGTCTTCTGTCCAGATGGATCATGGGTAGGGGAACATAAAGACCAGTCTCCTGTCCAGATGGATCATGGGTAGTGAAACATAAAGACCAGTCTCCTGTCCAGATGGATCATGGGTAGTGAAACATAAAGACCTGTCTCCTGTCCAGATGGATCATGGGTAGGAGAACATAAAGACCTGTCTCCTGTCCAGATGGATCATGGGTAGTGAAACATAAAGACCAGTCTCCTGTCCAGATGGATTATGGGTAGTGAAACATAAAGACCAGTCTCCTGTCCAGATGGATTATGGGTAGGGGGACATAAAGACCTGTCTCCTGTCCAGATGGATCATGGGTAGTGAAACATAAAGACCAGTCTCCTGTCCAGATGGATCATGGGTAGGGGAACATAAAGACCTACAGACCTGTCTCCTGTCCAGATGGATCATGGGTAGTGAAACATAAAGACCTGTCTCCTGTCCAGATGGATCATGGGTAGTGAGGCGGGTGGGTGGGGAGGGTGGGTGGGGTGGGTGGGTGTAGGTGGGTGTGTGTGTTTGTGTGTGTGTGCGCTCACTTTAATGTATGTGTGTGTGTGTGTGTCCTTATCTTTAAACTTTGTGTCTTTTTAGAGGTTTGGTAATGAGAGTATTCCTCTGTTCCTGTCTGTTCTGTTCTGTCTGGAATAATGCATATTCATGTGAATTAATAGAGGGAGAAACAAAAACAGACATACACTGTCTCTCTCTCTCTCTCTCTCTCCTTCCCTCTCTCTCTCTCTCTCTCTCTCTCTCTCTCTCTCTCTCTCTCACTCTCTCCTTCCCTCTCTCTCTCTCTCCTTCTCTCTCTCTCTATCTCTCTCTCTCTCCTTCCCTCTCTCTCTCTCTCTCTCTCTAATTCCCACTCTCTCTCTCCTTCCCTCTCTCGCTCTCTCCTTCTCTCTCTCTCTCTCTCTCTCTCTCTCTCTCTCTCTCTCTCCTTCCCTCTATCTCTCTCTCTCTCCTCCCCTCTCTCTCTATATCTCTCTCTCTCTCCTTCCCTCTCTCTCTCTCTCCTTCCCTCTCTCTCTCTCTCTCCTTCCCCATCTCTCTCTCTCTCTCTCTCTCTCTCTCTCTCTCCCTCTCTCAATTAAATTAAATTCAATCGAAGTGCTTTATTGACATGGGAAACATGTGTTTACATTGCCAACGCAAGTGAAATAGATAATATACAAAAGTGAAATAAACAATAAAAATGTAACAGTAAACATTACACATCCAGAAGTTCCACAAGAATAAAGATATGTCAAATGTCATATTATGTCTATATACAGTGTTGTAACGATGTGCAAATAGTTGTTCTTTGTGGATCTGTGTAATCTGAGGGAAATATGTATCTCTAATATGGTCATACGTTGGACAGGAGGTTAGGAAGTGCAGCTCAGTGTTGCACATAGCCTGTCTTCTCTTGAGAGCCACGTCTGCCTACGGCGACCTTTCTCAATAGCAAGGCTATGCTCACTGAGTCTGTACATAGTCAAAGCTTTCCTTAAGTTTGGGTCAGTCACGGTGGTCAGGTATTCTGCCACTGTGTACTCTCTGTTTAGGGCCAAATAGCATTCTAGTTTGCTCTGTTTTTTTGTTAATTCTTATCAATGTGTCAAGTAATTTTCTTTTTGTTTTCACATGCTTTGGTTGGGTCTAATTGTGTTGATGGAGAAGAGTCCCCTAAGCAAGCTGGTCCTGGGGCTCTGTTCACAAACACAAACTGATCCCACAGAGCCCCAGGACCAGCTTGCTTAGGGGACTCTTCTCCAGGTTCATCTCTCTGTAGATGATGGCTTTGTTATGGAAGGTTTTGGAATTGCTTCCTTTTAGGTGGTTGTAGAAATAATGGCTCTTTTCTGGATTTTGATAATTAGCGGGTTATCGGCCTAATTCTGCTCTATACTTACAGGTGATCCTGATGTAGGATTTATATCAGAGTAACACTTACAGGCGATCCTGATGTAGGATTTATATCAGAGTAACACTTACAGGTGATCCTGATGTAGGATTTATATCAGAGTAATACTTACAGGTGATCCTGATGTAGGATTTATATCAGAGTAATACTTACAGGCGATCCTGATGTAGGATTTATATCAGAGTAATACTTACAGGCGATCCTGACATATGCCTTTTGGCTCTTCTGGGTTCCCGTAGTGCTCCATGCGACACACTGGCACCAATAGTCGTCCAGACCAAAGATCTTCTCAACCTGCTGTCTGGAGATATCTATTTTCACCTGCATGATGGGCAGACCTGCAACACAGACCATAGAGACTACCGTTAGGACTGTCTAGAGGTAGGACACAGACCAGTCAGACCTGCAACACAGTCCAGTCAGACCTGCAACACAGACCATAGAGACTACAGTTAGGACTGTCTAGAGGTAGGACACAGACCAGTCAGACCTGCAACACAGACCATAGAGACTACAGTTAGGACTGTCTAGAGGTAGGACACAGACCAGTCAGACCTGCAACACAGACCATAGAGACTACAGTTAGGACTGTCTAGAGGTAGGATACATAGACCAGTCAGACCTGCAACACAGACCATAGAGACTACAGTTAGGACTGTCTAGAGGTAGGACACAGACCAGTCAGACCTGCAACACAGTCCAGTCAGACCTGCAACACAGACCATAGAGACTACAGTTAGGACTGTCTAGAGGTAGGACACAGACCAGTCAGACCTGCAACACAGACCATAGAGACTACAGTTAGGACTGTCTAGAGGTAGGACACAGACCAGTCAGACCTGCAACACAGACCATAGAGACTACAGTTAGGACTGTCTAGAGGTAGGACACATAGACCAGTCAGACCTGCCACACAGACCATAGAGACTACAGTTAGGACTGTCTAGAGGTAGGCCAAATAGAGGAGTCAGACCTACAACACAGACCATAGAGACTACAGTTAGGACTGTCTAGATGTAGGCCAAATAGAGGAGTCAGACCTACAACACAGACCATAGAGACTACAGTTAGGACTGTCTAGAGGTAAGACACAGACCAGTCAGACCTGCAACACAGACCATAGAGACTACAGTTAGGACTGTCTAGAGGTAGGCCAAATAGAGGAGTCAGACCTGCAACACAGACCATAGAGACTACAGTTAGGACTGTCTAGAGGTAGGCCAAATAGAGGAGTCAGACCTACAACACAGACCATAGAGACTACAGTTAGGACTGTCTAGATGTAGGACACATAGACCAGGCAGACCTGCAACACAAACCATAAGTAGGGAGGATACAGAATAGAGTCAGAATACATTTAGGAAACAGACAAAACAGTAGGGAGGATACAGAATAGAGTCAGAATACATTTAGGAAACAGACAATACAGTAGGGAGGATACAGAATAGAGTCAGAATACATTTAGGAAACAGACAATACAGTAGGGAGGATACAGAATAGAGTCAGAATACATTTAGGAAACAGACAATACAGTAGGGAGGATACAGAATAGAGTCAGAATACATTTAGGAAATAGACAATACAGTAGGGAGGATACAGAATAGAGTCAGAATACATTTAGGACACAGTGCAGACACTAAGATTGACTTCAGGTTCAGTCTAGGGTTAGGACACAGTTCAGAGTCAAGACACCGACAGGGGTCAGAGTAAAGTAGTTTAGAGTCAGGACACCGACAGGGGTCAGAGTAAAGGAGATCAGAGTCAGTACACTGCCAGGGGTCAGAGTAAAGTAGTTTAGAGTCAGGACACCGACAGGGGTCAGAGTAAAGGGGTTCAGAGTCAGGACACCGATGGGGGTCAGAGTAAAGGAGTTTGTGTTTAGTCTGGGGTTATGGCACACAGTAGATCAGACACAAGCAGTGGATACAAAATTCAGGATCCAAAAAGAGCCTAGAACTACCAAACGTAAATACATCCAGAGCAAGAACTGAGGTATATGTAGAGTCCATCTAGAGACAGTACTGAGGTCTATATAGAGTCCATCTAGAGTCAGAACTTCAGAACTGAGGTCTATATAGAGTCCATCTAGGGCCAGAACTGAGGTCTATAAAGAGTCCATCTAGGGCCAGAACTGAGGTCTATATAGAGTCCATCTAGGGCCAGAACTGAGGTCTATAAAGAGTCCATCTAGGGCCAGAACTGAGGTCTATATAGAGTCCATCTAGGGCCAGAACTGAGGTCTATAAAGAGTCCATCTAGGGCCAGAACTGAGGTCTATAAAGAGTCCATCTAGGGCCAGAACTGAGGTCTATATAGAGTCCATCTAGGGCCAGAACTGAGGTCTATAAAGAGTCCATCTAGGGCCAGAACTGAGGTCTATATAGAGTCCATCTAGATCCAGAACTGAGTTCTACATAGAGTCCATCTAGATCCAGAACTGAGGTCTACACATAGTCCATCTAGAGACAGTACTGAGGTCTACACAGAGTCCATCTAGATCCAGAACTGAGGACTATATAGTATTCATCTAGAGTAAGAACTGAGGTCTATATAGAGTCCATCTAGATCCAGAACTGAGGACTATATAGTGTCCATCTAGAGTCAGAACTGAGGACAATACAGAGTCCATCTAGAGTCAGAAGTGCCCCAGGTTTTGAAAATGCTGCGTTCCAATGAGTCCCTATTCAGCTGTGAATGTCCCATCAACGAGCTTACGCTTTCTCCGTATTCCCCAAGGTGTCTACAGCATTGTGACGTAGTTTTACTCCATTACTAGCCATTACTCCAATCGGTCCTACTGAAAAACCAATTGTCCCGACGGATATATTATTGAATAGATATTAGAGAAACACCTTGAGGATTGATTATAAACAACATCTGCCATGTTTCTGTCGATATTATGGAGCTAATTTGGAATATTTTTCGGCGCTGTGTTGACCGCAATTTCCGGGCGATTTCTCAGCCAAACTTGAAGAACAAACGAAGCTATTTCGCCTACAAAAATAATATTTTGGGAAAAAATGAACTTTGGCTATCTACCTGGGAGTCTCGTGAGTGAAAACATTCGAAGTTCATCAAAGGTAAACGATTTCATTTGATTGTTTCTCGGATTTCCGTGACAAGTTTGCCTGCTGCTAGCAAGGCATGATGCTATGCTACGCTATTGATAAACTTACACAAATGCCTGTCTAGCTTTGGCTGTAAAGCATATTTTGAAAATCTGAGATGACAGGGTGATTAACAAAAGGCTAAGCTGTGTCTCAGTATATTTAATTTGTGATATTCATGAATTGGAATATTTTCTAGGGATATTTATGTCCGTTGCGTTATGGTAATTAGTGTCAGGTGATGGTTATGCTCCCGCATACGGGATGGGGAGTCAGTAGAGGTTTTAAGAACCTATGGGTGGTAATATTCTATAAGAAGTAATGGGTGGTAATATTCTGTAAGAACCAATGGGTGGTAATATTCTTTAAGAACCAATGGGTGGTAATATTATTTAAGAACCAATGGGTAACATTCTTTAAGAACCAATGGGTGGTAATATTCTTTAAGAACCAATGGGTGGTAATATTCTTTAAGAACCAATGGGTAATATTATTTAAGAACCAATGGGTGGAAATATTATTTAAGAACCAATGGGTGGAAATATTATTTAAGAACCAATGGGTAACATTCTTTAAGAACCAATGGGTGGTAATATTATTTAAGAACCAATGGGTAATATTCTTTAAGAACCAATGGGTAATATTCTTTAAGAACCAATGGGTGGTAATATTCTTTAAGAACCAATGGTTAATATTATTTAAGAACCAATGGGTAATATTCTTTAAGAACCAATGGGTAATATTCTTTAAGAACCAATGGTTAATATTATTTAAGAACCAATAGGTGGTAATATTCTTTAAGAACCAATGGGTAATATTCTGTAAGAACCAATGGGTAGTATTCTGTAAGAACCAATGGGTGGGAATATTATTTAAGAACCAATGGGTTTTAATATTCTTTAAGAACCAATGGGTGGTAATATTATTTATGAACCAATGGGTAATATTCTTTAAGAACCAATGGGTAATATTCTTTAAGAACCAATGGGTAATATTCTTTAAGAACCAATGGGTGGTAATATTCTTTAAGAACCAATGGGTAATATTCTTTAAGAAACAATGGGTGGTAATATTCTTTAAGAACCAATGGGTGGTAATATTCTTTAAGAACCAATGGTAATATTATTTAAGAACCAATGGGTGGAAATATTATTTAAGAACCAATGGGTGGAAATATTATTTAAGAACCAATGGGTAACATTCTTTAAGAACCAATGGGTGGTAATATTCTTTAAGAACCAATGGGTGGTGATATTCTTTAAGAACCAATGGGTAATATTATTTAAGAACCAATGGGTGGAAATATTATTTAAGAACCAATGGGTGGAAATATTATTTAAGAACCAATGGGTAACATTCTTTAAGAACCAATGGGTGGTAATATTATTTAAGAACCAATGGGTAATATTCTTTAAGAACCAATGGGTAATATTCTTTAAGAACCAATGGGTGGTAATATTCTTTAAGAACCAATGGTTAATATTATTTAAGAACCAATGGGTAATATTCTTTAAGAACCAATGGGTAATATTCTTTAAGAACCAATGGTTAATATTATTTAAGAACCAATAGGTGGTAATATTCTTTAAGAACCAATGGGTAATATTCTGTAAGAACCAATGGGTGGGAATATGATTTAAGAACCAATGGGTGGTAATTTTCTTTAAGAACCAATGGGTGGTAATATTATTTATGAACCAATGGGTAATATTCTTTAAGAACCAATGGGTAATATTCTTTAGGAACCAATGGGTAATATTCTTTAAGAACCAATGGGTGGTAATATTCTTTAAGAACCAATGGGTAATATTCTTTAAGAACCAATGGGTAATATTATTTAAGAACCAATGGTTAATATTATTTAAGAACCAATAGGTGGTAATATTATTTAAGAACCAATGGGTAATATTATGTAAGAACCAATGGGTGGGAATATTATTTAAGAACCAATGGGTGGTAATATTCTTTAAGAACCAATGGGTGGTAATATTATTTATGAACCAATGGGTAATATTCTTTAAGAACCAATGGGTAATATTCTTTAAGAACCAATGGGTGGTAATATTCTGTAAGAACCAATGGGTAATATTCTTTAAGAACCAATGGGTGGTAATATTCTTTAAGAACCAATGGGTGGTAATATTCTGTAAGAACCAATGGGTAATATTCTTTAGGAACCAATGGGTAATATTCTTTAAGAACCAATGGGTGGTAATATTCTTTAAGAACCAATGGGTAATATTCTTTAAGAACCAATGGGTAATATTATTTAAGAACCAATGGTTAATATTATTTAAGAACCAATAGGTGGTAATATTATTTAAGAACCAATGGGTAATATTATGTAAGAACCAATGGGTGGGAATATTATTTAAGAACCAATGGGTGGTAATATTCTTTAAGAACCAATGGGTGGTAATATTATTTATGAACCAATGGGTAATATTCTTTAAGAACCAATGGGTAATATTCTTTAAGAACCAATGGGTGGTAATATTCTGTAAGAACCAATGGGTAATATTCTTTAAGAACCAATGGGTGGTAATATTCTTTAAGAACCAATGGGTGGTAATATTCTGTAAGAACCAATGGGTAATATTCTTTAAGAACCAATGGGTAATATTCTGTAAGAACCAATGGGTAATATTCTTTAAGAACCAATGGGTGGTAATATTCTTTAAGAACCAATGGGTGGTAATATTCTGTAAGAACCAATGGGTAATATTCTTTAAGAACCAATGGGTAATATTCTTTAAGAACCAATGGGTAATATTCTGTAAGAACCAATGGGTGGTAATATTCTTTAAGAACCAATGGGTAATATTCTGTAAGAACCAATGGGTGGTATTATTCTTTAAGAACCAATGGGTGGTAATATTCTGTAAGAACCAATGGGTAATATTCTTTAAGAACCAATGGGTAATATTCTTTAAGAACCAATGGGTGGTAATATTCTTTAAGAACCAATGGGTAATATTCTTTAAGAACCAATGGGTAATATTCTTTAAGAACCAATGGGTGGTAATATTATTTAAGAACCTATGGGTGGTTATATTCTGTAAGAACCAATGGGTGGTAATAGTCTGTAAGAACCAATGGGTGGTAATAGTCTGTAAGAACCAATGGGTGGTAATAGTCTGTAAGAACCAATGGGTGGTAATAGTCTGTAAGAACCAATGGGTGGTAATAGTCTGTAAGAACCAATGAGTGGTTATATTCTGTAAGAACCAATGGGTGGTCATAGTCTGTAAGAACCAATGAGTGGTTATATTCTGTAAGAACCAATGGGTGGTAATAGTCTGTAAGAACCAATGAGTGGTTATATTCTGTAAGAACCAATGGGTGGTAATAGTCTGTAAGAACCAATGGGTGGTAATAGTCTGTAAGAACCAATGGGTGGTAATAGTCTGTAAGAACCAATGGGTGGTAATATTCTGCAAGAACCAATGAGTGGTAATAGTCTGTAAGAACCAATGGGTGGTAATATTCTGTAAGAACCAATGGGTGGTAATAGTCTGTAAGAACCAATGAGTGGTTATATTCTGTAAGAAACAATGGTTGGTAATATTCTGTAAGAACCAATGGGTGGTCATAGTCTGTAAGAACCAATGGGTGGTAATAGTCTGTAAGAACCAATGGTTGGTAATAGTCTGTAAGAACCAATGGGTGGTAATATTCTGTAAGAACCAATGGGTGGTAATAGTCTGTAAGAACCAATGGGTGGTAATAGTCTGTAAGAACCAATGGGTGGTAATAGTCTGTAAGAACCAATGGGTGGTAATAGTCTGTAAGAACCAATGGGTGGTCATATTATTTAAGAACCAATGGGTGGTAATAGTCTGTAAGAACCAATGGGTGGTAATAGTCTGTAAGAACCAATGGGTGGTAATAGTCTGTAAGAACCAATGGGTGGTCATAGTCTGTAAGAACCAATGGGTGGTAATAGTCTGTAAGAACCAATGGGTGGTAATAGTCTGTAAGAACCAATGAGTGGTAATAGTCTGTAAGAACCAATGGGTGGTAATAGTCTGTAAGAACCAATGGGTGGTAATAGTCTGTAAGAACCAATGGGTGGTCATAGTCTGTAAGAACCAATGGGTGGTAATATTCTGTAAGAACCAATGGGTGGTAATAGTCTGTAAGAACCAATGGGTGGTAATAGTCTGTAAGAAGCAATGGGTGGTAATAGTCTGTAAGAACCAACGGGTAATAAATAATAAAAATAAAACAAATCAATCAATCACCATCGAACAGTGGGACATTTCCCAAACTGTGCCTTTTATCTTGGTAAGAGGCTATTTCCATCAACTGCATCTCTGCTAAATAGTTGATTACACAGTCCTATTCCCTGTACAGTACACTACTTTAGAGCAGAGAGCCTAAGGGAAAGTGTACTATTTATTTAAATGTGATCTTTCTCAGTAGGAGATTACTTTGACCTCACAATATGAACAGTACTTTTACTACATAATTGATTAGAGAGAAAACGTAACAGATGTATTTGTTGTCTGGATTACAGTGGGAGATATATGGACGTCAAACAACCACAAAATGAACTGAGATAGAAACTCTGAAAAAGTGTATAAATGAACTAAAACCAACCTTAACCAGTATTGTGTTGTTCATAGAAAAAGCCTTGTTCTCTTAACTTGAGTACCAAATGGCACCCTATTCCATTTTTAGTGCACTTCTTTCGATCAGGGTACACATGGTTCTGGTAGTGCACTAGCTAGGGAACATTTTGGCATTTAGAACACATATTGTTTGTTGTTCAATGAAAACCTATTTTTCATTTCATTTTCTCTTGACCTTAAGTTGGACCCCAAAAGCCTGTGGCATTTCTGAATATTGACTAATGACCTTGACTGACTCCATCTCTCTCTCCACCTGTTTCTCAGTCTCTCTTTCTCTCTCTGCCCACTCCCTCTCCCTCTCTCTCTCTCTCTCTCTCTCTCTCTATCTCTCTCTCTCTCTCTCTCTCTCTCATGAAGAGCTTGTCATGTTTCCTCTCTTCTTCTGTGTGATCCCTCCTCTCCAGGGCCCAGAGAGAGACAGAGAGAGAGGCGGAGAACCTCTCATAGACGACCAGGCAACACGAAGCATCCTATAGACAACATCCTCCGCACTGTTACAGTACGAATATTACAAACGCACAGTCAGAGACCATTCAGACCTGTCATTAAACATATAGGACAATACTGCAGACTCACAGGGTCAACTGGCCTTGAAAAGCATGAACATAGGTATCCCAGATTGCCCTGTTAAAATTACAAAAGTTTATTTAATAAAAAACACATGGGACCATAGATGAATACAGTCGTTTGTTGACCTTTTAATCCAATCCACCATGCTATACATGATGTTATGTACTCCACTCCTATATACATGATGTTATGTACTCCACTCCACTAGGCTATACATGATGTTATGTACTCCACTCCACTAGGCTATACATGATGTTATGTACTCCACTCCTATATACATGATGTTATGTACTCCACTCCACTAGGCTATACATGATGTTATGTACTCCACTCCTATATACATGATGTTATGTACTCCACTCCACTAGGCTATACATGATGTTATGTACTCCACTCCTATATACATGATGTTATGTACTCCACTCCACTAGGCTATACATTATATTATGTACTCCACTCCACTACTATATACATGATGTTATGTACTCCACTCCACTAGGCTATACATGATGTTATGTACTCCACTCCACTACTATATACATGATGTTATGTACTCCACTCCACTAGGCTATACATGATGTTATGTACTCCACTCCACTACTATATACATGATGTTATGTACTCCACTCCACTAGGCTATACATGATGTTATGTACTCCACTCCACTAGGCTATACATGATGTTATGTACTCCACTCCACTAGGCTATACATGATGTTATGTACTCCACTCCACTAGGCTATACATGATGTTATGTACTCCACTCCACTAGGCTATACATGATGTTATGTACTCCACTCCACTAGGCTATACATGATGTTATGTACTCCACTCCACTAGGCTATACATGATGTTATGTACTCCACTCCACTAGGCTATACATGATGTTATGTACTCCACTCCACTAGGCTATACATGATGTTATGTACTCCACTCCACTAGGCTATACATGATGTTATGTACTCCACTCCACTAGGCTATACATGATGTTATGTACTCCACTCCACTAGGCTATACATGATGTTATGTACTCCACTCCACTAGGCTATACATGATGTTATGTACTCCACTCCACTAGGCTATACATGATGTTATGTACTCCACTCCTATATACATGATGTTATGTACTCCACTCCACTAGGCTATACATGATGTTATGTACTCCAATCCACCATGCTATACATGATGTTATGTACTCCACTCCACTAGGCTATACATGATGTTATGTACTCCACTCCACTAGGCTATACATGATGTTATGTACTCCACTCCACTAGGCTATACATGATGTTATGTACTCCACTCCACTAGGCTATACATGATGTTATGTACTCCACTCCACTAGGCTATACATGATGTTATGTACTCCACTCCTATATACATGATGTTATGTACTCCAATCCTATATACATGATGTTATGTACTCAACTCCACCATGCTATACATGATGTTATGTACTCCACTCCACTAGGCTATACATGATGTTATGTACTCCACTACTATATACATGATGTTATGTACTCCACTCCACTAGGCTATACATGATGTTATGTACTCCACTCCACTAGGCTATACATGATGTTATGTACTCCACTCCACTAGGCTATACATGATGTTATGTACTCCAATCCTATATACATGATGTTATGGACTCCACTCCACTAGGCTATACATGATGTTATGTACTCCAATCCTATATACATGATGTTATGTACTCCACTAATATATACATGATGTTATGTACTCCACTCCTATATACATGATGTTATGTACTCCAATCCTATATACATGATGTTATGTACTCCACTCCTATATACATGATGTTATGTACTCCACTCCTATATACATGATGTTATGTACTCCACTCCTATATACATGATGTTATGTACTCCAATCCTATATACATGATGTTATGTACTCCAATCCTATATACATGATGTTATGTACTCCAATCCTATATACATGATGTTATGTACTCCACTCCTATATACATGATGTTATGTACTCCAATCCTATATACATGATGTTATGTACTCCACTCCTATATACATGATGTTATGTACTCCAATCCTATATACATGATGTTATGTACTCCAATCCTATATACATGATGTTATGTACTCCACTCCTATATACATGATGTTATGTACTCCAATCCTATATACATGATGTTATGTACTCCACTCCTATATACATGATGTTATGTACTCCACTCCTATATACATGATGTTATGTACTCCACTCCACTAGGCTATACATGATGTTATGTACTCCACTCCTATATACATGATGTTATGTACTCCACTCCACTACTATATACATGATGTTATGTACTCCACTCCACTAGGCTATACATGATGTTATGTACTCCACTCCTATATACATGATGTTATGTACTCCACTCCTATATACATGATGTTATGTACTCCACTCCTATATACATGATGTTATGTACTCCACTACTATATACATGATGTTCTGTGCTACCCTCCACTACTATATACATGATGTTATGTACTCCACTACTATATACATTATGTTATGTACTATATACATGATGTTATGTACTCCACTCCATTACTATATACATGATGTTATGTACTCCACTACTATATACATTATGTTATGTACTATATACATTATGTTATGTACTCCACTCCATTACTATATACATGATGTTATGTACTCCACTACTATATACATTATGTTATGTACTCCACTCCACTACTATATACATGATGTTAAGTACTCCATTACTATATACATGATGTTATGTACTCCACCACTATTTACATGATGTTATGTACTCCACTACTATATACATGATGTTATGTACTCCACTACTATATACATTATGTTATGTACTCCACTCCACTAGGCTATACATGATGTTATGTACTCCATTACTATATACATGATGTTATGTACTCCACTACTATATACATGATGTTATGTACTCCACTCCACTAGGCTATACATGATGTTATGTACTCCACTACTATATACATGATGTTATGTACTCCACTACTATATACATGATGTTATGTACTCCACTACTATGTATATGATGTTATGTACTCTACTCCACTACTATATAGATGATGTTATGTACTCCACTACTCTATACATGATGTTATGTACTCCACTACTATATACATGATGTTATGTACTCCACTACTATATACATGATGTTATGTACTCCACTAATATATACATGATGTTATGTACTCCACTACTATATACATGATGTTATGGACTCCACTCCACTAGGCTATACATGATGTTATGTACTCCACTACTATATACATGATGTTATGTACTCCACTCCACTAGGCTATACATGGTGTTATGCACTCCACTACTATATAGATGATGTTATGTACTTCACTACTATATACATGATGTTATGTACTCCACTACTATATACATTATGTTATGTACTATATACATGATGTTATGTACTCCACTCCATTACTATATACATTATGTTATGTACTCCACTACTATATACATTATGTTATGTACTATATACATTATGTTATGTACTCCACTCCATTACTATATACATGATGTTATGTACTCCACTACTATATACATTATGTTATGTACTCCACTCAACTACTATATACATGATGTTAAGTACTCCATTACTATATACATGATGTTATGTACTCCACCACTATTTACATGATGTTATGTACTCCACTACACTAGGCTATACATGATGTTATGTACTCCACTACTATATACATTATGTTATGTACTCCACTCCAATTGGCTATACATGATGTTATGTACTCCACTACTATATATATGATGTTATGTACTCCACTACTATATACATGATGTTATGTACTCCACTCCACTAGGCTATACATGATGTTATGTACTCCACTACTATATACATGATGTTATGTACTCCACTACTATATACATGATGTTATGTACTCCACTACTATGTATATGATGTTATGTACTCCACTCCACTACTATATAGATGATGTTATGTACTCCACTACTCTATACATGATGTTATGTACTCCACTACTATATACATGATGTTATGTACTCCACTACTATATACATGATGTTATGTACTCCACTACTATATACATGATGTTATGTACTCCACTCCACTACTATATACATGATGTTATGTACTCCACTACTATATACATTATGTTATGTACTCCACTCCACAAGGCTATACATGATGTTATGTACTCCACTACTATATAGATGATGTTATGTACTCCACTACTATATACATGATGTTATGTACTCCACTACTATGTATATGATGTTATGTACTCCATTCCACTACTATATAGATGATGTTATGTACTCCACTACTCTATACATGATGTTATGTACTCCACTACAATATACATGATGTTATGTACTCCACTCCACTAGGCTATACATGATGTTATGTACTCCACTACTATATAGATGATGTTATGTACTCCACTATTATATACATGATGTTATGTACTCCACGACTATATACATGATGTTATGTACTCCACTCCACTAGGCTATACATGGTGTTATGTACTCCACTACTATATAGATGAGGTTATGTACTCCACTACTATATACATGATGTTATGTACTCCACTAATATATACATGATGTTATGTACTCCACTACTATATACATGATGTTATGTACTCCACTCCACTAGGCTATACATGATATTATGTACTCCACTACTATATACATGATGTTATGTACTCCACTCCACTAGGCTATACATTATATTATGTACTCCACTACTATATAGATGATGTTATGTACTGAATGTCTCTGATATTTAGCTGAAAGACTTACTGACGAAACATACAGACAGGCTCCCCTTCAACACACACACACACACACACACACACACACACACACACACACACACACACACACACACACACACACACACACACACACAAAGGTAATCTTTTCATCTCTCATCTGACGTGGCTTTGAGCCGGTCTCATAAGTGTCACCCATCAAGACCACCCTATATGGTAATTACTGTGTTCTGTAGCGGTAAGCGGTTGTGTTGTTGATACCGGCTATTCATTGGACCAAACTGGGAGGCCTTTTGGCAACAATTTGATGTAAATTATGTTTGGATCAGTGAGGGGCTGTAACACACACAGACACTAACGATCTCTCTCTCTCTCTCTCTCTCTCTCTCTCTCTCTCTCTCTCTCTCTCTCTCACACACACACACACACACACACACACACACACACACACACACACACACACACACACACACACACACACACACACACACACACACACACACACACACACACACACACAAACTCATTCAGATGAATCCCACTGTCCAATCTCCTTCCCATTAATGCAACAACAAAACAATCTTATCTAGTTATCACTCTGACAAAAAAACCTCTGTTGGTCTATACAACGTTGGAGAAGAATGACAAGTACTTATTGTTTTCTATTTCTGTTTAAACCTGTTCCTTTCTATCTGTCCATTCATGTTCCTGTTTATGTTCTCAACTTAAACTGCACAGATAACGTTCAGGGAATGTTGAGTTCAGATAGAACTCCTGAGTGTTCCGAGTGTTCCAAGGTCACCTTGACTACATATAGATAGAGACACAGTAGCCTCCGTATATGTATTGAGTCATAGGAACTAAATTGGAATTGGAAAGTAGCAATGTTCTGCTGTGCAAACATGAGAGAGAGATCGAAAGAGAGAGAGAGAGAGAGAGAGAGAGAGAGAGAGAGAAAGAAAATAGAGAGAGAGAGAGAGATAAACACAGAGAGAGAAACAGAGAGAGACAGAGAGAGAGAGAGAGAGAGAGAGAGAGAGAGACTGAGATAGAGAGACAGAGAGAGAGACTGAGACTGAGAGAGAGAGACAGAGAAAGACAGAGAGAGAGAGCGCGAGAGAGAGAGAGAGAGACAGAGAGAGAGCAAGACTGAGAGAGACAGAGAGAGAGAGAGAGACAGAGAGAGAGAGACAGAGAGAGAGGCTGAGAGAGAGAGACTGAGAGAGAGAGAGAGAGAGAGAGAGAGAGAGAGAGAGAGAGATGGAGAGAGAGAGACAGAGAGAGAGAGACAGAGAGAGAGAGAGAGAGAGAGAGACTGAGAGAGAGAGAGAGAGAGAGAGAGAGACTGAGAGAGAGACAGGGAGAAAGATAAAAACTTGTTTAAATATTGAAACTTAGGTGAATGACTCCGCTTTGAATTCAGCAGCCAGTCAGAGCCCTTGGAACCTTCCGAACCCTTCGGGACCGCCCAATAGGTCAGTTCATTCAAATCAAATCAAATCAACATTTGTACAGCAATACTGAGTACATGTCACAGCGACACGCACACAAACAGAAGCATGCATGCAAACACACAGAAACACTCCCCTGTGGTAACGAGGTAATTAAGGTTTGTTATTCAGCATTGCCACTCAACGTCTGGCTTCCAGTCAATCTGGGATCAGTGTGGACACTGACTTGGGCTGCTGGGAATGCAAGGAATTGAGACATAGGCTGAGGATGGAGCTGAGGCTAGGACAGGGGGTTCCTGCTACCTCTGTGGTTGAAACAGAGGATGAGGATGGAGCTGAGGATAGGACTGGGGGTTCCTGCTACCCCTGTGGTTGAAACAGAGGATGAGGATGGAGCTGAGGCTAGGACTGGGGGTTCCTGCTACCCCTGTGGTTGAGCCTGACAGAGACAGGGGCTGACACAGAGGCTGAGGATGGTGCTGAGGCTAGGACTGGGGGTTCCTGCTACCTCTGTGGTTGAAACAGAGGATGAGGATGGAGCTGAGGCTAGGACTGGGGGTTCCTGCTACCCTTGTGGTTGAGCCTGACAGAGACTGGGGCTGAAACAGAGGCTGAGGATGGAGCTGAGGCTAGGACTGGGGGTTCCTGCTACCCCTGTGGTTGAAAAAGAGAATGAGGATGGAGCTGAGGATAGGACTGGGGGTTCCTGCTATCCCTGTGGTTGAGCCTGACAGAGACTGGGGCTGACACAGAGGCTGAGGATGGAGCTGGGGCTAGGACTGGGGGTTCCTGCTACCCCTGTGGTTGAAACAGAGGATGAAGATGGAGCTGAGGCTAGGACTGGGGGTTCCTGATACCCCTGTGGTTGAAACAGAGGATGAGGATGGGGTTGAGGATAGGACTGGGGGTTCCTGCTACCCCTGTGGTTGAGCCTGACAGAGACTGGGGCTGACACAGAGGCTGAGGATGGAGCTGAGGCTAGGACTGGGGGTTCCTGCTACCCCTGTGGTTGAAACAGAGGATGAGGATGGAGCTGAGGATAGGACTGAGGGTTCCTGCTACCCCTGTGGTTGAGCCTGACAGAGCCTGGGGCTGACACAGAGGATGAGGATGGAGCTGAGGCTAGGACTGGGGGTTCCTGCTAGCCCTGTGGTTGAAACAGAGGATGAGGATGGAGCTGAGGCTAGGACTGGGGGTTCCTGCTACCCCTGTGGTTGAAACAGAGGATGAGGATGGAGCTGAGGCTAGGACTAGGGGTTCCTGCTACCCCTGTGGTTGAGCCTGACAGAGACAGGGGCTGACACAGAGGCTGAGGATTGTGCTGAGGCTAGGACTGGGGGTTCCTGCTACCCCTGTGGTTGAAACAGAGGATGAAGATGGAGCTGAAGCTAGGACTGGTGGTTCATGCTACCCCTGTGGTTCAAATCAAATCAAATCAAATCAAATTTTATTTGTCACATACACATGGTTAGCAGATGTTAATGCGAGTGTAGCGAAATGCTTGTGCTTCTAGTTCCGACAATGCAGTAATAACAAGTAATCTAACTAACAATTCCAAAACTACTGTCTTGTACACAGTGTAAGGGGATAAACGTTGAAACAGAGGATGAGGATGGAGCTGAGGCTAGGACTGGGGGTTCCTGCTACCCCTGTGGTTGAAACAGAGGATGAGGATGGAGCTGAGGATAGGACTGGGGGTTCCTGCTACCCCTGTGGTTGAAACAGAGGATGAGGATGGAGCTGAGGATAGGACTGGGGGTTCCTGCTACCCCTGTGGTTGAGCCTGACAGAGCCTGGGGCTGACACAGAGGCTGAGGATGGAGCTGGGGCTAGTACTGGGGGTTCCTGCTACCCCTGTGGTTGAAACAGAGGATGAAGATGGAGCTGAGGCTAGGACTGGGGGTTCATGCTACCCCTGTGGTTGAAACAGAGGATGAGGATGGAGTTGAGGATAGGACTGGGGGTTCCTGCTACCCCTGTGGTTGAGCCTGACAGAGACTGGGGCTGACACAGAGGATGAGGATGGAGCTGAGGCTAGGACTGGGGGTTCCTCCTACCCCTGTGGTTGAAACAGAGGATGAGGATGGAGCTGAGGCTAGGACTGGGGGTTCCTGATACCCCTGTGGTTGAGCCTGACAGAGCCTGGGGCTGACACAGAGGATGAGGATGGAGCTGGGGCTAGGACTGGGGGTTCCTGCTACCCCTGTGGTTGAAACAGAGGATGAGGATGGAGCTGAGGCTAGGACTGGGGGTTCCTGCTACCCCTGTGGTTGAAACAGAGGATGAGGATGGAGCTGAGGCTAGGACTGGGGGTTCCTGCTACCCCTGTGGTTGAGCCTGACAGAGCCTGGGGCTGACACAGAGGCTGAAGATGGAGCTGGGGCTAGGACTGGGGGTTCCTGCTACCCCTGTGGTTGAAACAGAGGATGAAGATGGAGCTGAGGCTAGGACTGGGGGTTCATGCTACCCCTGTGGTTGAAACAGAGGATGAGGATGGAGTTGAGGATAGGACTGGGGGCTTCCTGCTACCCCTGTGGTTGAAACAGAGGATGAGGATGGAGCTGATGATAGGACTGGGGGTTCCTGCTACCCCTGTGGTTGAGCCTGACAGAGACTGGGGCTGACACAGAGGATGAGAATGGAGCTGAGGCTAGGACTGGGGGTTCCTGCTACCCCTGTGGTTGAAACAGAGGATGAGGATGGAGCTGATGATAGGACTGGGGGTTCCTGCTACCCTGTGGTTGAGCCTGACAGAGCCTGGGGCTGACACAGAGGCTGAGGATGGGAGCTGAGACTAGGACTGGGTGTTCCTGCTACCCCTGTGGTTGAAACAGAGGATGAGGATGGAGCTGAGGCTAGGACTGGGGGTTCCTGCTACCCCTGTGGTTGAAACAGAGGATGAGGATGGAGCTGATGATAGGACTGGGGGTTCCTGCTACCCCTGTGGTTGAGCCTGACAGAGCCTGGGGCTGACACAGAGGCTGAGGATGGAGCTGAGGCTAGGACTGGGTGTTCCTGCTACCCCTGTGGTTGAAACAGAGGATGAGGATGGAGCTGAGGCTAGGACTGGGGGTTCCTGCTACCCCTGTGGTTGAGCCTGACAGAGACTGGGGCTGACACAGAGGCTGAGGATGGAGCTGAGGCTAGGACTGGGTGTTCCTGCTACCCCTGTGGTTGAAACAGAGGATGAGGATGGAGCTGAGGCTAGGACTGGGGGTTCCTGCTACCCCTGTGGTTGAGCCTGACAGAGACTGGGGCTGACACAGAGGCTGAGGATGGAGCTGAGGCTAGGACTGGGGGTTCCTGCTACCCCTGTGGTTGAAACAGAGGATGAGGATGGAGCTGAGGCTAGTACTGGGGGTTCCTGCTACCCCTGTGGTTGAGCCTGACAGAGACTGGGGCTGAAACAGAGGCTGAGGATGGAGCTGGGGCTAGGACTGGGGGTTCCTGCTACCCCTGTGGTTGAAACAGAGGATGAAGATGGAGCTGAGGCTAGGACTGGGGGTTCATGCTACCACTGTGGTTGAAACAGAGGATGAGGATGGAGTTGAGGATAGGACTGGGGGCTTCCTGCTACCCCTGTGGTTGAGCCTGACAGAGACTGGGGCTGACACAGAGGATGAGAATGGAGCTGAGGCTAGGACTGGGGGTTCCTGCTACCCCTGTGGTTGAAACAGAGGATGAGGATGGAGCTGATGATAGGACTGGGGGTTCCTGCTACCCTGTGGTTGAGCCTGACAGAGCCTGGGGCTGACACAGAGGCTGAGGATGGGAGCTGAGGCTAGGACTGGGTGTTCCTGCTACCCCTGTGGTTGAAACAGAGGATGAGGATGGAGCTGAGGCTAGGACTGGGGGTTCCTGCTACCCCTGTGGTTGAAACAGAGGATGAGGATGGAGCTGATGATAGGACTGGGGGTTCCTGCTACCCCTGTGGTTGAGCCTGACAGAGCCTGGGGCTGACACAGAGGCTGAGGATGGAGCTGAGGCTAGGACTGGGTGTTCCTGCTACCCCTGTGGTTGAAACAGAGGATGAGGATGGAGCTGAGGCTAGGACTGGGGGTTCCTGCTACCCCTGTGGTTGAGCCTGACAGAGACTGGGGCTGACACAGAGGCTGAGGATGGAGCTGAGGCTAGGACTGGGGGTTCCTGCTACCCCTGTGGTTGAAACAGAGGATGAGGATGGAGCTGAGGCTAGGACTGGGGGTTCCTGCTACCCCTGTGGTTGAGCCTGACAGAGACTGGGGCTGAAACAGAGGCTGAGGATGGAGCTGGGGCTAGGACTGGGGGTTCCTGCTACCCCTGTGGTTGAGCCTGACAGAGACTGGGGCTGAAACAGAGGCTGAGGATGGAGCTGAGCTGGAGATGGTTTCTCTCTGCACAGTGAGAGTGTGGTTGTGCCACAGGGATTCACATCGGTACTGATGAACATCTATTAACACATCTGCTCTGTGAACAATTGTATTGAAGATGAAATATTATTTGAACAAATGTGTTGAATCTAATTTAATCACCTCTCAAAAGGGGTTGTGGACTACGGATCATGAAAGGTCTGAGGAAGAATTAGATAGACTTAATTTCACAATACTCCTTAACCGGAATGATGGAACGATGTAGCGATAGACAACAGCCATGATCCGACACAGAAAAGCTGCAACCAGTCAGCTGATGGTTGATCATTATAACCAAGGCTAATGATTTACCAAGGAACCAAAGGACAGTTTTCCCCAAGGCCAACTGTTATTCCAAGAGAGAGAGAGAGAGAGAGAGAGAGAGAGAGAGAGAGAGAGACAGAGAGAGAGAGACACAGAGAGACAGACACAGAGAGAGAGAGAGAGAGAGACACAGAGAAAGAGAGAGAGAGAGAGAGAGAGAGAGAGAGAGAGAGAGAGAGAGAGAGAGAGATCAAAAGAAAGACAGAGAGCCCCTAGTCTTAGGAAGCAGCAGACCATTGATGTCAATGCCAGGTCGGGACTCAGTCAGTGGGCCAGTCTCTTCCAGATCAAGGCCCAGCCTCTGGTAACGACCAGCCAGTCATTGCACCGCATCCCTTTTGATTGAGCTGTCTATTATTTTCCAATCTGCTGCAAGGTCCTGTGATGGCTGTTACAAGGCCCTCCTACTGGGGTTACAGAACCACGGATGTCATTACTGATTATTCATGGCTGGTGAACACACATACAGCCAGGTAGGTAGCGTACGCTAGAGCACACACAGCGCGCGTGTCCGGTCAGGTTTAGGGTAACGATACAGGACCTCGAGGAGAATCAGACTCTGCCTTAGAGCAGGAGTGGGAGTCAGAATCTGAACATTGGCCATGGTAACTTACTCTGTCTTAGAGTGGGAGTCAGACTCTGAACATTGGCCATGGTAACTTACTCTGCCTTAGAGCAGGAGTGGGAGTCAGAATCTGAACATTGGCCATGGTAACTTACTCTGTCTTAGAGTGGGAGTCAGACTCTGAACATTGGCCATGGTAACTTACTCTGCCTTAGAGCAGGAGTGGGAGTCAGACTCTGAACATTGGCCATGGTAACTTACTCTGCCTTAGAGCAGGAGTGGGAGTCAGACTCTGAACATTGGCCATGGCAACATAGGTGTGTTAAGATGACCATGAAGACTGTGCACGGTGTGTTATCATGAAATGATGAGGTGCCACCTTGAGAATTATTTTTTCTTTTTTTCCTTTGATGTCCTTCATTTTAAATGACATGTGAAGAAGGAAGTTCCTAGGAAAAACTTGATGCAATATCCTTCCAAATCAAACATGTGCCTAAGCCCCCTAATTTGATTGAAATGGATAACATTCATTTTGACAAAACAACCAAATATTCAAACGTCTTTATTTTCATTTTATAATTTATTTTCATCACTGCATTTGCCGTTAGGGCTCCTAGACTTGGCCTTTGAAATGGTCTGCCAGAGGAGATCAGGCTTGTAGATTCAGTGACTATTTTTTACAGGAAGAAACTTCAGAACGTATTCACACCCATTGACTTGATCCACATTTTATTGTGTTAAAAACCTGTTTGGGACACGGGGCAGCATTTTCACGTTCGGATGAAAAGCGTCCCCAGAGTAAACCGCCTGCTACTCAGTCCCAGTTGCTAATATATGCATATTATTAGTAGCTTTGGATCGAACTTCTTGACTTTTCGTCTGAACTAAGCGATCGCGCATTGAGCATTTGGATTACTGGGCTAAACGCGCGAACTAAAAGGAGGTATTTGGACAGAAAGATGAACTTTATCAAACAAATCAAACATTTATTGGGGTACTGGGATTCCTGGGAGTGCATTCTGATGAAGATCATTAAAGGTAAGTGAATAATTATAATGCTAATTCTGACTTCTGTTGACTCCAACATGGTGGATATCTGTATTGCTTGATTTGTCGTCTGAACGCCATACTCAGATTATTGCATGGTTTGCTTTTTCCGTAAAGTTTTTTTGAAATCTGACACAGCGGCTGCATTAAAACTTCTTCGGGATAGGGGGCAGCATTTTCACTTTTGGATGAATAGCATGCCCAAATTCAACTGCCTGCTAATCATTAATAGATTTGGATAGAAAACACTCTGATGTTTCTAAAACTGTTTGAATCATGTCTGTGAGTACAACAGAACTTATTTAGCAGGCAAAACCCCAAGGACAAACCATTCAGATTTTTGTTTTTTTTAGGTCACTTTCTATTCAATGGGTTTTTCATGGGGAATCCAGATTTCTAATCAACTTTCCTGCAGTTCCTACCGCTTCCGCTGGATGTCACCAGTCTTTAGAAATTGGTTGAGGTTTTTCCTTTGTGTAATGAAGAAGTCCGGACATCTTGAACGAGGATCACTTCAAGTGGACTGTTTGATAGCCTGGCGTAACCAGAAAAGTAGTGTCAGTTTGTTTTATTTTTGTATTGAACACAGATCATCCCGTCTTCAATTTTATTGATTATTTACTTTAAAAATACCTAAAGTTGTATAACAAAAGTAGTTTGAAATGTTTTGGCAAAGTTTACAGGTAACTTTTGAGATATTTTGCAGTGTTGGAACCGGTGTTTTTCTGGATCAAACACGCCAAATAAATTGACATTTTGGATATATATCAACGGAATTAATCAAACAAAAGGACCCTTTGTGATGTTTATGGGACATATTAGAGTGCCAACAAAAGAAGCCCCTCAAAGGTAAGGCATGTTTTATATTTTATTTCTGCGTTTTGTGTGGTGCCTGCAGGGTTGAAATATTTTCTCTCTTTTGTTTAAATTAAGGAGGTGCTACCCTCAGATAATATCATCGTTTGCTTATTCTGTGAATAACACTTGTTTCTTATATTAAAGTTTATGATGACTATTTCTGTAAATTGATGTGGCTCTCTGCAAAATCACCAGATGTTTTGGAAGCAAAACATTACTGAACGTAACACGCCAATGTAAACTGAGATTTTTGGAAATAAATATGCACTTTATCGAACAAAATATACATGTAAGTCCTATGAGTGCCATCTGATGAAGATCATCAAAGGTTAGTGATTACTTTTATCTCTATTTCTGCTTTTTGTGACTCCTCTCTTCGGCTGGAAAATGGCTGTATGTGTTTTTGTGACTAGGCTAACACCTAACATAATCATATGGTGTGCTTTCGCTATAAATCCTTTTGAAATCGGACACGATGATCATTATAACCAAGGCTAATGCCAAACGATTTACCAAGGAACCAGAGGACAGTTTTCCCAAGGCCAATTGTGTTACCAATTTAATGCTGCAACCATCACATCTCCTTTACCATGCTAAGTAGTTGTATGATGAGTGCCCACTGTTAGCTGAGAATGGGTTGTGTCCAGCAGCAGACCATTGATGTCAATTATTTTTGTTATTGTTATTATCAGTATTATTATTAGTATCATTATTATCATTAATATTATTATTATTATTATTATTATTATCATTATTATTATCATTATCATTATTATTATTATCATTATTATTGTTATTATCATTATTATTATTAATACTGTTGTTATTACTATTATCATTATTATTATTGTTATTATGATTATTGTTATTATTATTATCATTATTGTTATTATTATTATTATTATTATTATCATTATTGTTATTATTATTATTATTTTATTATTATTATTATTATAATATTATTATTATCATTATTATTATTACTACTGTTATTATTATTATTATCATTATTATTATTGTTATTATAATTATTGTTATTATTATTATCATTATTGTTATTCTTATTGTTTTATTCTTATTATTGTAATATCATTATTGTTATTATTATTGTGGTTATTATTGTTATTATTATTAGTATTGTTATTATTGTTGTTATTATTGTGGTTATTATTGTTATTATTATTATTGTTATTATTGTTATTATTATTATTGTTATTACTGTTATTATTATTATTGTTATTATTGTTAATGTCATTATTATTGTTATTATTATTATTATTGTTATTAGTATTGTTATTATTACTGTTGTTGTTGTTATTATTATTATTGTTATTACTATTGTTATTATTATTGTTGTTATTATTATTTCCATCATCTGATAGGAAACACTGATAGCAATGACTGCCTCAGAACAATGTGCTGGTGAGGATGATGATTTCTCCCTGTAATTAGATCTCTCTCTCTCTCTCTCTCTCTGAGATCACCTTGGTTTATTAGTCACACTGACACTCTCAACATGGTGCTCATTCACAGGATCTGACAATGATAATAACAACGTCAAGAACTTTTGTGAAAAAAAGTACAGTTGAAAAATATTTGGCACATAGAAATCAAAACTGGATGGTGTTCAGAGATAGATGGGAGGGATTATGGGTAGCTGAAAGATGGGACTGGATGGTGTTCAGAGATAGATGGGAGGGATTGAGGGGAGCTGAAGGGTGGAACTGGATGGTGTTCAGAGATAGATGGGAGGGGTTGAGGGGAGCTGAAGGGTGGGACTGGATGGTGTTCAGAGATAGATGGGAGGGGTTGAGGGGAGCTGAAGGGTGGGACTGGATGGTGTTTAGAGATAGATGGGAGGGGTTGAGGGGAACTGAAGGGTGGGACTGGATGGTGTTTAGAGATAGATGGGAGGGGTTGAGGGTAGCTGAAGGGTGGGACTAATAACAAATAAAATATAACTATTGTAAAATGCTGTGTCTGTAATATATATATATATATAGTATGTACTATAAGCTGGAAGTAGAATCCTAAGATTTGTTGTTACTCCAATGAGATTACGGGTGGTAGGGTTAAAAAATATACAGTACCAGTCAAAAGTTTGGACACACCTATTCATTGTCATAGAGAGCCGTTTTATTTCTCTATTTGGTTAGGTCAGGGTGTGATGTGGGGTGGGCATTCTAATTTTTTGTATTTCTTTGTGTTTGGCCGAGTGTGGTTCCCAATCAGAGGCTGGAGAGTGTGGTTCCCAATCAGAGGCTGGAGAGTGTGGTTCCCAATCAGAGGCTGGAGAGTGTGGTTCCCAATCAGAGGCTGGAGAGTGTGGTTCCCAATCAGAGGCTGGAGAGTGTGGTTCCCAATCAGAGGCTGGAGAGTGTGGTTCCCAATCAGAGGCTGGAGAGTGTGGTTCCCAATCAGATGCTGGAGAGTGTGGTTCCCAATCAGAGGCAGCTGTCTATCGTTGTCACTGATTGGAAATCATACTTAGGTAGCCTTTTTTACCACCTATGTTGTGGGATCTTGTTTTTGTACAGCTCTTGTAGCCTACAGAGTGGTACGTTCGTTTTGGTTTCACTTTGCTATTTTGTTGCTGGTTCTCATTGAAATAAATATGATGACCACAAATGACGCTGCGCCTTGGTCTCCTTCAAACAACGTTACACTCATTCAACGTTTTTTAAAATATTTTAAAAATATTTTCTACATTTTAGAATAATATTGAAGGTCTCAAGTCTATGATATAACACATATGGAATCATGTTGTAACCAAAAAAAAGGTTACACAAATCAAAACATATAATATATTTTTTAATCTTCAAAGTAGCCACCCTTTGCCTTGATGACAGCTTTGCACACCCTTGGAATTCTCTCAAACAGCTTCATCAGGAATGCTTTTCCAACAGTCTTGAAGGAGTTCCCACATATACTGAGCCCGTTTTTGGATGATTTCCCTTCCCTCTGTGGTCCAACTCATCCCAAACCATCTCAATTGGGTTGAGGTCAGGTGATTGTGGAGGCCAGGTCATCTGCAAGCCCAAACCAGATGGGATGGCGTATCACTGCAGTGGTAGCCATGTTGGTTAAGTGTGCCTTGAATTCTAAATAAATATCTGACAGTGTCACCAGTAAAGCACCGTCACTCCATCACACCTCTTCCTCCATGCTTCACGGTAGGAACCACACATGCAGAGATCATCCGTTCACCGACTCTGCGTCTCACAAAGACACAGCGTTTGGAACCACAACTCTCTAATTTGGACTCATCAGACCAAAGGACAGATTTCCACCAGTGTAATGTCCATTGTTTGTGTTTCTTGGCCCAAGCAAGACTCTTCTTATTATCGGTGTCCTTTAGTAGTGGTTTCTTTGAAAAGTTGATGGTGAGATGTGTCTGTTACTCGAATGGCAAATGCTGTGAAGCATTTATTTGTGCTGCAATCTTGAGGCTGGTACCTCTAATGAACTTATCCTCTGCAGCAGAGGTAACTCCGGGTCTTTCCTTTCCTGTGGCGGTCCTCATGAGAGCCAGTTTCATCACAGCGCTTGATGTTTTTTTTTTCAAAGTTCTTGAAAGTCTCCGGATTGACTGACCTTCATATCTTAACCCTCCTGTTGTGTTCGTTTCATGTTAATTCATTCTGTGTTCCTGGTCCAAAAAGGCCGACCCCATTATAGCTGATTATAAATCCATAATAATACATATATTATCAACTAATGTTTTGTTAGAGCTTTTTATCAACTTAAGTTCTTGTGAACATTACAAGTTTTGAACTTCTATTTGCTATTTATGGCGTGTAGGCCTCATTGACCTGAGCTCATACAACTCATTTTTGAGTTTAAAAAAATCTGTATGAATTATTTAGACTATAACAAATACTCAGATGAAACACATTGTGCTATTAATCACAGACTACTTTGTGTCAAAGTTTAACAAGGACTCTCTCCTCCTCACCAGTGTCATGATCAAAGATAGGATCAAGAGCCTCATGTACAGTATATCGTTTGGCCATTGTGCTACAACAGAATGAATTGTGAGCAAGGCCTCAAAGCTTGGTTAAACCAGAGCTGCGAGAAAAGTTTGATATATTATTGAAACAATGTTGCGATTGTCAACAGGTGTGGTTCCCGTTGGGGTTGCCATGGAAGCCAAGAAGGGGTGTGAGGTGTGTGTGCGCGCGCGTGTGTGTGCTGAAACACACATGCATGTGGGGGTCTGGGAGAGGAAGTCTGATGCATGGGCATGTACCTGAACTCAATTTTATTAATTAATTGCAGTCTCACCCATTAATTTCTAATGACTGGTCATTTTTGACCAGGAACACCACAGCTGTACAAGAGTTAAATTAAACACCTGAAATGTAATGAAAATCATCTAAATGTATGTTGTGTGTTCAGATGCCCTGTGTGGGTCATGTGACCTTATGACAATCAGATTAAATGAACTACATTCAACTTGTAAATCGGTCCAATTCGACCAGAACACAGCAGGAGGGTTAATAAGTAATGATAGACTATTATTTATCTTTGCTTATTTGAGCTGGTCTTGCCATTATATGGACTGAAAGGGCTGTATACCAACCCCTACCTTGTCAGCTCGGGGGTTTGAACTTGGAAACTTTCGGTTACTAGTCCAATGTTCTAACCACTAGGCTACCCTGCCACCCTGTACACCAACCCCTACCTTGTCACAACACAACTGACTGGCACAAACGCATTAAGAAGAAAATACATTCTATAAATGTACTTTTAACAAGGCACACCTGTTAATTTAAATGCATTCCAGGTGACAACCTCATGAAGCTGGTTGAGAGAACGCCAAGAGTGTGCAAAGCTGTCATCAAGGCAACGGGTGAAGAATCTCAAATATATTTAGATTTGTTTAATACTTTTTCTGGTTACTACATGATACCATATGTGTTATTTCATGGTTTTGATGTCTCATTTTTATTCTACAATGTAGAAAATAGTTTTAAAAAATAAAGGAAAACCCTGGAATGAGTAGGTCAGTCCAAACTTTTGACTGGTTCAGTTGAAATGTGATCAATTACATTGACAGAAGAGACAATCTATCTGCAACATTAAAGCTGATCTATCACCCCTAGTAAATAAAAAAAGAACCTTACAAATCAACAACAGCATCAGCTGTACACAGAAATAACCCTGGTAGGGATTGTGTGTTCCAACCACAGGTGTTCACAGGTTGGAAACGTGATAATTCATTAATTCACACAAGTTCTTAAAGTAGATTTCTTAATGAACAACCTGACGTATTTAAATCATCTGTGATAAATAAAACAATAGAGTCAGACCCACCCATGATAATGTAGTCAGTAAGGTTACTCAGCAGCAGAACCCACCCATGATAATGTAGTCAGTAAGGTTACTCAGCAGCAGACCCACCCATGATAATGTAGTCAGTAAGGTTACTCAGCAGCAGAACCCACCCATGATAATGTAGTCAGTAAGGTTACTCAGCAGCAGACCCACCCATGATAATGTAGTCAGTAAGGTTACTCAGCAGCAGGCCCACCCATGATAATGTAGTCAGTAAGGTTACAGAGCAGCAGAGAGACCCGCCCATGATAATGTAGTCAGTAAGGTTACTCAGCAGCAGAGTCCCATTGCATGATAATGTATATAGTAAGGTTGCTCAGCAGCGGAGTCCCATTGCATGATAATGTAGTCAGTAAGGTTACTCAGCAGCAGAGATTCCCATGCATGATAATGTAGACAGTAAGGTTACTCAGCAGCAGAGATTCCCATGCATGATAATGTAGACAGTAAGGTTACACATCAGCAGAGAGTCCCATGCATGATAATGTGGACAGTAAGGTTACTCAGCAGCAGAGTCCCATGCATGATAATGTAGACAGTAAGGTTACACATCAGCAGAGAGTCCCATGCATGATAATGTGGACAGTAAGGTTACTCAGCAGCAGAGTCCCATGCATGATAATGTAGACAGTAAGGTTACACATCAGCAGAGAGTCCCATGCATGATAATGTAGACAGTAAGGTTACTCAGCAGCAGAGTCCCATGCATGATAATGTAGACAGTAAGGTTACTCAGCAGCAGAGTCCCATGCATGATAATGTAGACAGTAAGGTTACTCAGCAGCAGAGTCCCATGCATGATAATGTAGACAGTAAGGTTACTCAGCAGCAGAGTCCCATGCATGATAATGTAGACAGTAAGGTTACTCAGCAGCAGAGTCCCATGCATGATAATGTAGACAGTAAGGTTACTCAGCAGCAGAGTCCCATGCATGATAATGTAGACAGTAAGGTTACTCAGCAGCAGAGTCCCATGCATGATAATGTAGACAGTAAGGTTACTCAGCAGCAGAGAGTCCCATGCATGATAATGTAGACAGTAAGGTTGCTCAGCAGCAGAGTCCCATGCATGATAATGTAGACAGTAAGGTTACTCAGCAGCAGAGTCCCATGCATGATAATGTAGACAGTAAGGTTACTCAGCAGCAGAGTCCCATGCATGATAATGTAGACAGTAAGGTTACTCAGCAGCAGAGTCCCATGCATGATAATGTAGTCAGTAAGGATGCTTAGCGGCAGATGTAGGTAGCTACTCAAATATTGTTGCATTATTTCATGTCGTTCTCTCCGTGTAAAATGTTGCCTTTTTTAAAAACACAGTTTATTCATAGGGTAGTGTCGCAAATTGAACCCTATTCCCTATATAGTGCACTACTTTAGACCAGGGACCTATGGAACACTATTCCCTATATAGTGCACTACTTTAGACCAGGGGCCTATAGAACCCTATTCCCTATATAGTGCACACTTTTAGACCAGGGCCCTATGGGAATGCATGTGTTTGTTATGTAAGGTATAGGGTGCCCAGGAAACGCCCATCCTATTTACAGGAAATGCCCATCCTATTTACAGGAAACGCCCATCCCATTTATCAGGAAACGCCCATCCTATTTACAGGAAACGCCCATCCTATAAACAGGAAACGCCCATCCTATTTATCAGGAAACGCCCATCCTATTTACAGGAAACGCCCATCCTATTTACAGGAAACGCCCATCCTATTTAGCAGTACCCCTGTGTTCGTCATGGTTCTTTATCTCTCCAGCAGACCAGGGGATTGACAGACTGACAGAACAGGTGATTGGCATACTGATAGAACAGGTGATTGACAGACTGATATGACAGGTGATTGACAGACTGGTAGAACAGGTGATTGGCAGACTGCTAGAAAAGGTGACTGACAGACTGATAGAACAGGTGATTGACAGACTGATAGAACAGGTGAGTGACAGACTGGTAGAACAGGTGATTGGCAGACTCATAGAACAGGTGATTGATCCCTCAGTCTGTCAATTAGAACAGGTGATTGACAGACTGATAGAACAGGTAATTGATCCCTCAGTCTGTCAATTAGAACAGGTGATTGACAGACTGCTAGAAAAGGTGACTGACAGACTGGTAGATAAGTTAATTGACAGACGGATAGAACAGGTGATTGACAAACTGATAGAACATGTGATTGACAGACTGATATAACATGTGATTGACAAACTGATAGAACAGGTGATTGACAGACTGATATAACATGTGATTGACAGACTGATAGAACAGGTAATTGATCCCTCAGTCTGTCAATTAGAACAGGTGATTGACAGACTGATATAACAGGTGATTGACAGACTGATATAACAGGTGATTGACAGACTGATATAACATGTGATTGACAAACTGATAGAACAGGTGATTGACAGACTGATATAACATGTGATTGACAAACTGATAGAACAGGTGATTGACAGACTGATATAACATGTGATTGACAAACTGATAGAACAGGTGATTGACAAACTGATAGAACATGTGATTGACAGACTGATATAACAGGTGATTGACAGATAGAACAGGTGATTGACAGACTGGTAGGGGAAAAGGGAAAGCCCACAGCCTGTAGTTACAGAGACTGAAGGTGTGTGTTATGTTTTTCCAGTTCCCTGAGGGTAGAGAGGGACTGGACCTCTGTCAGATGGCCTCCATCTCTTTATCTGTCTAACACACCTGGGCCCACACCTGCATGGGATGACACACACACACACACACACACACACACACACACACACACACACACACACACACACACACACACACACACACACGCACACACACACTCCTCCCTCCCTCCCTCCCTCCCTCCCTCCCTCCTCCATACCTCTCTCCTCCCCTCCTCCCTCCTCCATACCTCTCTCCTTCCCTCCTCCCTCCTCCATAGTTCTCTCCTTCCCTCCTCTCTTCTCCCTCCTTCATACCGCTCTCCCTCCCTCCTCCCTCCTCCATACCGCTCTCTCCCCCCTCCTCCCTTCTCCCTCCTCCATCGCTCTCTCCCTCCCTCCTCCTCCCTCCTCCCTAGCTCTCTCCCTCCCTCCTCACTTCTCCCTCCTCCATAGCTCTCTCCCTCCCTCCTCCCTTCTCCCTCCTCCCTGCTCCATAGCTCTCTCCCTCCCTCCTCCCTCCTCCATAGCTCTCTCCCTCCCTCCTCCCTCCTCCCTCCTCCATAGCTCTCTCCCTCCCTCCTCCCTTCTCCCTCCTCCATACCGCTCTCCCTCCCTCCTCCTCCCTCCTCCATAGCTCTCTCCCTCCCTCCTCACTTCTCCCTCCTCCATAGCTCTCTCCCTCCCTCCTCCCTTCTCCCTCCTCCCTGCTCCATAGCTCTCTCCCTCCCTCCTCCCTCCTCCATAGCTCTCTCCCTCCCTCCTCCCTCCTCCCTCCTCCATAGCTCTCTCCCTCCCTCCTCCCTTCTCCCTCCTCCATACCGCTCTCCCTCCCTCCTCCCTCCTCCATACCGCTCTCCCTCCCTCCTCCCTCCTCCCTCCTCCATACCGCTCTCCCTCCCTCCCTCTTAGTTTGAAGGCAGGGTAGTTTAAGGTAATCTGACTGAAGCGGGTTTAGTCTGAAGGCAGGGGAGTTTAAGGTAATCTGGGTGACGAGGGTTTAGTCTGAAGGCAGGGGAGTTTAAGGTAATCTGGGTGACGAGGGTTTAGTTGGAAGGCAGGGGAGTTTAAGGTCATCTGACTGAAGAGGGTTTAGTCTGAAGGCAGGGGAGTTTAAGGTCATCGCAGGGAGGGGTGTGGGCGAATGTAAATGTAAACATTCAATAGAGACACAAACACACACACACACACACACATACTGACAGCATCCCAGAAACAACCTGCAGCATACAGTAGTGGACGGCCCAAGGAAGGAAAACCTACATACCTGAACACTCAGCACATTTCTGAGGCATTCTGAAATCTCATCACACACCAATTACCATGATGGCGTCATACATGAGGATGGAGCTACATATTTCATGTATGTCCATAGCGCACCTGCATACTATAGCAGACATATCTGAAACTCAAATTGTCTTGATCTTGACTCAGAATATCATGATTTTGACTCAGAATATCTTGATTTTGACACATAATATCTTGATTTTGACTCAGAATATCTTGATTTTGACACATAATATCTTGATTTTGACACATAATATCTTAATTTTGACTCAGAATATCTTGATTTTGACACATAATATCTTGATTTTGACACATAATATCTTGATTTTGACTCAGAATATCTTGATTTTGACACATAATATCTTGATTTTGACACATAATATCTTGATTTTGACTCAGAATATCTTGATTTTGACACATAATATCTTGATTTTGACACATAATATCTTGATTTTGACACATAATATCTTGATTTTGACTCAGAATATCTTGATTTTGACACATAATATCTTGATTTTGACTCAGAATATCTTGATTTTGACACATAATATCTTGATTTTGACACATAATATCTTAATTTTGACTCAGAATATCTTGATTTTGACACATAATATCTTGATTTTGACACATAATATCTTGATTTTGACTCAGAATATCTTGATTTTGACACATAATATCTTGATTTTGACACATAATATCTTGATTTTGACTCAGAATATCTTGATTTTGACACATAATATCTTGATTTTGACACATAATATCTTGATTTTGACACATAATATCTTGATTTTGACTCAGAATATCTTGATTTTGACACACAATATCTTGATTTTGACACATAATATCTTGATTTTGACACAGAATATCTTGATTTTGACACATAATATCTTGATTTTGACTCAGAATATCTTGAATTTGACACATAATATCATGATTTTGACTCAGAATATCTTGATTTTGACACATAATATCTTGATTTTGACTCAGAATATCTTGATTTTGACACATAATATCTTGATTTTGACACATAATATCTTGATTTTGACACAGAAAAGATTGATCTTACACCTGTTAGGTCTAATGAATGACAAACAAATGTAATTTATTTCATGTAAAACGCTGTCTTTTAACTGCTGCTCCTCCTTCCGTGTTCATACGGTCTTGTTGTAACGCTGCGTCTCTCAGGATAAGACCATCTGCCAACCGAGTAATAATGTAGAAACAGGTCTATCTGTCTCCCTGTCTATATGTCTCCCTGTCTATCTGTCTCCCTGTCTATCTGTGTCTGTATTTTTCTCTTTGTCTCTTTGTGTCTCTGTCTCTTTGTGTCTTTGTCTCTTTGTGTCTCTGTCTCTTTGTGTCTTTGTCTCTTTGTGTCTCTGTCTCTTTGTGTCTTTGTCTCTTTGTGTCTCTGTCTCTTTGTGTCTCTGTGCCTATGTCTTCCTGTCTCCCTGTCAGACTAAATTACTGGCCTGACTGACTGACTGAATCACTTCTTTTTATAAGAAACATTAAAGTGTTGAAAACCCCAAATTGTAACAAATTGCCTGCATAGTCAACTTACACACAGCTGTGACACACACACTTATCCCACCAGAATTGACACCAGGGGGCTTTTCTCTCTCTCTCTCTCTCTCTCTCTCTCTCTCTCTCTCTCTCTGTCTCTCTCAGGAACAATACCTTATCCACCTTCCCAACACAACACATCCCAACCCAGTTCTCCTCTCCTGGTTGACTGCTAGTTACTGTAGGAGGGCTGTGATTTGATATCTGTTTGAGCACACTGACTGTGAAAATGCATCTGGTGAGATGTTCCTTGGGGCCAGACACACAAAGCAGTACCTGTCAAACCACTGAGCTCCTGTTTTGATAGGCAGCTGCTCTGCCAATCAAAACACTCTGTGGATTATTTAACTATCATGTCCCTCCCCCCTGCCTCACTGCCTCCCTGCCTCCCTTCCCAGATCCACTATTATAAATCCAGTTAGAACAGAACAGCCGATGTTGAGAGAGGTAACATCAGAGAAGAAGAAGACTGTATTTTGACGAGAAGAGGACAAACGGGATGAAAATACTGATGATGGTTTCTCTCTCTCAATTTTTATTATCAATTTAAGGGGCTTTATTGGCATATAAACAATAAAATAACCAATAAAAATGAACAGTAAACATTACACTCACAGAAATTCCAAAATAAAAAGACATTTCAAATGTCATATTATGTATATATGCAGTGTTGTAACGATGTGCAAATGGTTAAAGTACAAAAGGTAAAATAAATCAACATAAATATGGGTTGTATTTACAATGGTGTGTGTTCTTCACTGCCCTTTTCTTGTGGCATCAGGTCACACATCTTGCTGCTGTGACGTAACACTGTGGTATTTCACCCAGTAGATATGGGAGTTTATCAAGATTGGGTTTCGTTTTTAATTCTTTGTGGGTCTGTGTAATCTGAGAGAAATATGTGTCTCTAATATGGTCATACATTTGGCAGGAGGTTAGGAAGTGCATCTCCGTTTCCACCTCATTTTGTGGGCAGTGTGCACATAGCCTGTCTTCACTTGAGAGCCAGTTCTGCCTACGGCGGCCTTTCTCAATAGCAAGGCTATGCTTACTGAGTCTGTACATAGTCAAAGCTTTCCTTAAGTTTCAGTTTCGGTCACAGTGGTCAGGTATTCTGACACTGTGTACTCTCTGTTTGGGGCCAAATAGCATTCTAGTTTGCTCTGTTTTTTTGTTAATTCTTTCCAATGTGTCAAGAAATTATCGTTTTGTTTTCTCATGATTTGGTTGGGTGTAATTGTGTCGATGTCCTGGACCAATGGGGACTCACTTCCTGTAACGTATGAAGGAGTGGACCAAAACGCAGGTAAGTGTTCATGATAAATTTAATACTCAAAACACTCAAACAGAATAACAAAGAGGGAAAACCGAAACATTCCTGTCAGAAAACAACTACCCACAAAACCCAAACAAAAAAGGACAACTTATATATGATCCCCAATCAGAGACAACGATAGACAGCTGCCTCTGATTGGGAACCACACCAACATAGAAATAAAAAAAACTAG
>NC_143046.1:3952500-3962500 GCF_057628025.1 Oncorhynchus mykiss | reverse complement strand
ACAGAGTCAATGTGGAGGCTATATACAGGGTGTTACGGTACAGAGTCAATGTGGAGGCTATATACAGGGTGTTACGGTACAGAGTCAATGTGGAGGCTATATACAGGGTGTTACGGTACAGAGTCAATGTGGAGGCTATATACAGGGTGTTACGGTACAGAGTCAATGTGGAGGCTATATACAGGGTGTTACGGTACAGAGTCAGTGTGGAGGCTATATACAGGGGGTACCGGTACAGAGTCAATGTGGAGATTATATACAGGGTGTTACGGTACAGAGTCAATGTGGAGGCTATATACAGGGTGTTACGGTACAGAGTCAATGTGGAGAATATATACAGGGTGTTACGGTACAGAGTCAATGTGGAGGCTATATACAGGGTGTTACGGTACAGAGTCAATGTGGAGGCTATATACAGGGTGTTACGGTACAGAGTCAATGTGGAGGCTATATACAGGGGGTACCGGTACAGAGTCAATGTGGAGACTATATACAGGGTGTTACGGTACAGAGTCAATGTGGAGGCTATATACAGGGTGTTACGGTACAGAGTCCATGTGGAGGCTATATACAGGGTGTTACGGTACAGAGTCAATGTGGAGGCTATATACAGGGTGTTACGGTACAGAGTCAATGTGGAGGCTATATACAGGGTGTTACGGTACAGAGTCAGTGTGGAGGCTATATACAGGGGGTACCGGTACAGAGTCAATGTGGAGACTATATACAGGGTGTTACGGTACAGAGTCAATGTGGAGGCTATATACAGGGTGTTACGGTACAGAGTCAATGTGGAGGCTATATACAGGGTGTTACGGTACAGAGTCAATGTGGAGGCTATATACAGGGTGTTACGGTACAGAGTCAATGTGGAGGCTATATACAGGGTATTACGGTACAGAGTCAATGTGGAGGCTATATACAGGGTGTTACGGTACAGAGTCAATGTGGAGGCTATATACAGGGTGTTACGGTACAGAGTCAATGTGGAGGCTATATACAGGGTGTTACGGTACAGAGTCAGTGTGGAGGCTAAATATAGGGTGTTACGGTACAGAGTCAATGTGGAGGCTATATACAGGGTGTTACGGTACAGAGTCCATGTGGAGGCTATATACAGGGTGTTACGGTACAGAGTCAATGTGGAGGCTATATACAGGGTGTTACGGTACAGAGTCAATGTGGAGGCTATATACAGGGTATTACGGTACAGAGTCAATGTGGAGGCTATATACAGGGTGTTACGGTACAGAGTCACTGTGGAGGCTATATACAGGGTGTTACGGTACAGAGTCAATGTGGAGGCTATATACAGGGTGTTACGGTACAGAGTCAATGTGGAGGCTATATACAGGGTGTTACGGTACAGAGTCAATGTGGAGAATATATACAGGGTGTTACGGTACAGAGTCAATGTGGAGGCTATATACAGGGTGTTACGGTACAGAGTCAATGTGGAGGCTATATACAGGGTGTTATGGTACAGAGTCAATGTGGAGGCTATATACAGGGGGTACCGGTACAGAGTCAATGTGGAGACTATATACATGGTGTTACGGTACAGAGTCAATGTGGAGGCTATATACAGGGTGTTACGGTACAGAGTCCATGTGGAGGCTATATACAGGGTGTTACGGTACAGAGTCAATGTGGAGGCTATATACAGGGTGTTACGCTACAGAGTCAATGTGGAGGCTATATACAGGGTGTTACGGTACAGAGTCAATGTGGAGGCTATATACAGGGTGTTACGGTACAGAGTCAGTGTGGAGGCTATATACAGGGGGTACCAGTACAGAGTCAATGTGGAGACTATATACAGGGTGTTACGGTACAGAGTCAATGTGGAGGCTATATACAGGGTGTTACGGTACAGAGTCAATGTGGAGGCTATATACAGGGTGTTACGGTACAGAGTCAATGTGGAGGCTATATACAGGGTGTTACGGTACAGAGTCAATGTGGAGGCTATATACAGGGTATTACGGTACAGAGTCAATGTGGAGGCTATATACAGGGTGTTACGGTACAGAGTCAATGTGGAGGCTATATACAGGGTGTTACGGTACAGAGTCAATGTGGAGGCTATATACAGGGTGTTACGGTACAGAGTCAGTGTGGAGGCTAAATATAGGGTGTTACGGTACAGAGTCAATGTGGAGGCTATATACAGGGTGTTACGGTACAGAGTCAATGTGGAGGCTATATACAGGGTGTTACGGTACAGAGTCAATGTGGAGGCTATATACAGGGTGTTACGGTACAGAGTCAATGTGGAGGCTATATACAGGGTGTTACGGTACAGAGTCAATGTGGAGGCTATATACAGGGTGTTACGGTACAGAGTCAATGTGGAGGCTATATACAGGGGCTACCGGTACAGAGTCAATGTGGAGACTATATACAAGGTGTTACGGTACAGAGTCAATGTGGAGGCTATATACAGGGTGTTACGGTACAGAGTCCATGTGGAGGCTATATACAAGGTGTTACGGTACAGAGTCAAAGTGGAGGCTATATACAGGGTGTTACGGTACAGAGTCAATGTGGAGGCTATATACAGGGTGTTACGGTACAGAGTCAATGTGGAGGCTATATACAGGGTGTTACGGTACAGAGTCAATGTGGAGACTATATACAGGGGGTACCGGTACAGAGTCAATGTGGAGGCTATATACAGGGGGTACCGGTACAGAGTCGATGTGGAGGCTATATACAGGGGGTACCGGTACAGAGTCAATATGGTGGTTATATACAGGGGGTACCGGTACAGAGTCAATGTGTAGGCTATATACAGGGGGGACCGGTACAGAGTCAATGTGGAGGCTATATACAGGGGGTACCAGTACAGAGTCAATGTGGAGGCTATATATAGGGGGTACCAGTACAGAGTCAATGTGGAGGCTATATACAGGGGGTACCGGTACAGAGTCAATGTGGAGGCTATTTGCAGGGGGTACCGGTATAGAGTCAATGTGGAGGCTATATACAGGGGGTACCGGTACAGAGTCAATAGGTTCGGGCACCGGTTAGTCGAGGTAATTGAGGTAATATGTACATGTAGGTAGAGTTAAAGTGGCTATGCATAGATAATAACAGAGAGTAGCAGCAGTGTAAAAGAGGGTTCTGGGTAGCCCTTTGATTAGCTGTTCAGGAGTCTTATGGCTTGGAGGTAGAAGCTGTTAAGAAGCCTTTTGGACTTAGAGTTGGCGCTCCGGTACCGTGCGCATGCTCGGAGTACACGTCCTGGTAATCCGTCTGGCCCTGCGTTCCTTGTGGATGTTGACCTGTTTAAAGATCAAATCGACTACAGAGAGCGTGATCACACAGTGGTCTGGAACAGCTGATGCTCTCATGCATGCCTCAGTGTTGCTTGCCTCGAAGCGAGCATAGAAGTAATTTAGCTCGTCTGGTAGGCTCGGGACACTAGGCAGCTCGTGGCTGTGCTTCCCTTTGTCGTCTGTAATTGTTTGCAATCTGATGAGCGTTGGACGTAGTACGATTCAATCTTAGTCCTGTATTGACGGTTTTGCCTGCTTGACGGTTTGTCTGATGGCATAGCGGAGTATCTCATAAACTTCCGTGTCCTGCTCCTTGAAAGCGGCAGCTCTACCCTTTAGCTCAGTGGGAATGTTGCCTGAAATCCATGGCTTCTGGTTGGGATATGTACGTACGGTCACTGTTGGGAAGACGTCATCAATGCACTTATTGATAAAGCCAGTGACTGATGTGATGTACTCTTCAATGCCATCGGAAGAATCAAGGGACATATTCCAGTCTGTGCAAGCAAAACAGTCTAGTTTACCATCTGACCACTTTCCAATTGACTGAGTCACTGGTGCTTCCTGCTTTAATTTTTGCTTGTAAGCAGGAATCAGAAGGATAGAATTATGGTCAGATTTGCCAAATGGAGGGCGAGGTAGAGCTTTGTATGTGTCTCTGTGTGTGGAGGAAAGGTGGTCTAGAATTGTTTTCTTTCTGGTTGCACATGTAACCTCCTGGTAGGAAATAGGTACGTTTCCCTGCATTAAAGTCCCCGGCCACTATGAGTGCTGCCTCTGGATGAGCGTTTTCCTGTTTGCTTATGGCCTTATACAGCTGGTCGAGTGCTGTCTTAGTGCCAGCATCGGCTTGTGGTGGTAAATAGACAGCTACAAAGAATATAGGTGAAAACTCTCTTGGTAAATAGTGTGGTCTACAGCTTATCATGAGATACTCTACCTCAGGAGAGCAAAACCTTGAGACTTTGTCACACCCTGATCTGTTTCACTTGTCTTTGTGCTTGTCTCCACCTGTGTTCTCTGTTTGTCTGTTGCCAGTTCTTTTTTCTTTCGTGAAACCTTCCAGCATTTGTTCCCCGGCTCCTGTCTGTTTCTTGCTCCTGTTTTCTAGTCCTCCGTGGTTTTGACCGTTCTGTCTGCCCTGACCCTGACCCTGAGCCTGCCTGCCCTGACCCTGACCCTGCCTGCCCTGACCCTGAGCCTGCCTGCCCTGACCCTGAGCCTGTCTGCCCTGACCCTGAGCCTGTCTGCCCTGACCCTGAGCCTGCCTGCCCTGACCCTGAGCCTGTCTGCCCTGACCCTGAGCCTGCCTGCCCTGACCCTGAGCCTGTCTGCCCTGACCCTGAGCCTGTCTGCCCTGACCCTGAGCCTGTCTGCCCTGACCCTGAGCCTGTCTGCCCTGACCCTGAGCCTGTCTGCCCTGACCCTGAGCCTGCCTGCCCTGACCCTGCCTGCCCTGACCCTGAGCCTGCCTGCCCTGACCCTGAGCCTGAGCTTGAGCTTGCCTGCCTGCCCTGACCCTGAGTCTGAGCTTGCCTGCCTGAGACTGAGCCTGAGCCTGAGCCTGAGCCTGCCTGCCCTGACCCTGACCCTGCCTGCCCTGACCCTGACCCTGACCCTGAGCCTGCCTGCCTGCCTGCCCTGAGCCTGAGCCTGAGCCTGAGCCTGCCCGCCATTCTGGACCCTTTGCCCCTTCTCTGGATTATTGACCCCTGCCTGCCTTTGACCTTTCATTTACCTGCCCCTGTTTTAGAAATAAACGGTTGTTTCTTCGACACTGTCTGTATCTGGGTCTTAAATGAAACGCGATAGACTTCCTTAGATTTTGTGCAAAAGCTGTTGTTTACAAATATACATAGACCCCTTGTCTTACCAGAGGCGGCAGGTTCTACCCTGCCGAAAAAGCTTAAAAACCCGCCAGATTTATGTTATTCATGTCGTTGTTCAGCCACGAGTTGGTGAAACATAAGATATTACCATTTTTAATGTTCCGTTGGTAGGATATACGTGATTGTATTTCGTCTATTTTATTATCCATTGACTGTACGTTGGTTAATAGGACCGATGGTAAAGGCAGATTAACCGCTCGTCGTTGGATTCTTACAAGACACACCAATCTCCATCCCCCGATATCTCCTTCTCTTTCTCCTGCGAATGACGGGGATGAGGGCCTTGTCGGGAGTCTGAAATAAATCCTTCCCCGTCCTACTCGTTGGAGAAAAAATAATTCCTCCGGTACGGGTTGAGTAATCGCTGTCCTGATATCTAGACCACCACATTACTAAGACACCACATTACTAAGACACTAAGGCACCACATTACTAAGACACCACATTACTAAGACACTAAGACACCACATTACTAAGACACTAAGAAACCACATTACTAAGACACTAAAACACCACATTACTAAGGCACCACATTACTAAGGCACCACATTACTAAGACACCACATTACTAAGACACTAAGACACCACATTACTAAGACACCACATTACTAAAGCACCACATTATTAAGACACAACATTACTAAAGCACCACATTACTAAGACACCACATTACAAAGAAGCACCACATTACTAAGACACCACATTACTAAGACACCACATTACTAAGACACCACATTACTAAGACACTAAGACACCACATTACTAAGACATCACATTACTAAGACACCACATTACTAAGACACTAAGACACCACATTACTAAGGCACCACATTACTAAGGCACCACATTAATAAGGCACCACATTACTAAGGCACCACATTACTAAGGCACCACATTACTAAGGCACCACATTACTAAGACACCACATTACTAAGGCGCCACATTATTAAGACACTAAGACAACACATTACTAAGACATCACATTACTAAGACACCACATTACTAAGACACCACATTACTAAGGCACCACATTACTAAGGCACCACATTAATAAGACACCACATTACTAAGACACCACATTACTAAGGCGCCACATTACTAAGGCACCACATTAATAAGACACCACATTACAAAGGCACCACATCACTAAGGCACCACATTACTAAGGCACCACATTACTAAGACACCACATTACTAAGACACCGCATTACTAAGACACCACATTACTAAGACACCACATTACTAAGACACCACATTAGTAAGGCATCACATTACTAAGACACCACGTTACTGTTCTGCCTTATTATTATCTGACCCTGCTGGTCATCTATGAACATTTTAAATTCTTGGCCATGTTCTGTTATAATCTCCACCCGGCACAGCCAGAAGAGGACTGGCCACCCCACATAGCCTGGTTCCTCTCTAGGTTTCTTCCTACGTTTTGGCCTTTCTAGGGAGTTTTTCCTAGCCACCGTGCTTCTACACCTGCATTGCTTGCTGTTTGGGGTTTTAGGCTTTGAGATATCAGCTGATGTACGAAGGGCTATATAAATACATTTGATTTGATTTGATTACTAAGACACTAAGGCACCACATTACTAAGACACCACATTACTAAGATGCCACATTACTAAGGCATCACATTACTAAGACACCACATTACTAAGGCACTAAGACACCACATTACTAAGGCATCACATTACTAAGACACCACATTACTAAGACACCACATTACTAAGACACCACATTACTAAGACACCACATTACTAAGACACTAAGACACCACATTACTAAGACACCACATTACTAAGACACCACATTACTAAGGCACCACATTACTAAGGCACTAAGACACCACATTACTAAGGCATCATATTACTATGGCATCACATTACTAAGACACTAAGACACCACATTAGTAAGACACCACATTACTAAGGCATCACATTACTAAGACACCACATTACTAAGGCATCACATTACTAAGACACTAAGACACCACATTACTAAGACACCACATTACTAAGGCATCACATTACTAAGACACTAAGACACCACATTAGTAAGACACCACATTAGTAAGACACCACATTACTAAGACACCACATTAGTAAGACACTAAGACACCACATTACTAAGGCATCACATTACTAAGACACTAAGACACCACATTAGTAAGACACTAAGGCACCACATTACTAAGACACCACATTAACCAATACTGATAGTGCATAATGTGATTATCTCACATGAAAGCTGGTCGTGTATTTGTTCTAATAGACCCTGTGCTGAAACCCTGTGCTGAAACCCTGTGCTGAAGCCCTGTGCTGAAGCCCTGTGCTGAAACCCTGTGCTGAAACCCTGTGCTGAAGCCCTGTGCTGAAGCCCTGTGCTGAAACCCTGTGCTGAAACCCCGTGCTGAAGCCCTGTGCTGAAACCCTGTGCTGAAACCCTGTGCTGAAACCCCGTGCTGAAGCCCTGTGCTGAAGCCCTGTGCTGAAACCCTGTGCTGAAACCCTGTGCTGAAACCCTGTGCTGAAGCCCTGTGCTGAAACCCTGTGCTGAAACCCTGTGCTGAAGCCCTGTGCTGAAACCCTGTGCTGAAGCCCTGTGCTGAAGCCCTGTGCTGAAACCCTGTGCTGAAACCCTGTGGTGAAGCCCTGTGCTGAAGCCCTGTGCTGAAGCCCCGTGCTGAAGCCCCGTGCTGAAACCCCGTGCTGAAACCCTGTGCTGAAACCCTGTGCTGAAACTCTGTGCTGAAACCCTGTGCTGAAACCCTGTGTTGAAACCCTGAGCTGTGTTGAATACCCATACTAACATACTGTATACTACATACTTAATGAGTCTAAACAACATACTATATGCTATTAGCTCATTGTAGTATACTGTAAACTATCAGAATCGTTTCAGTTGAGCGTACTAGCTCTTCGCCTTTCTACCAGAAGTTAATGCTGTTGCTATGCAACCTCTTGCTAGCTTGTTAGCATAACAAATGACTAGCTAGACATTTTATGATTTTAGGTGTGTTCGTAAATTCAAAGCTTTGGGCGTTTGGTAAATCCAGAGAGTTGTCAGATTGTCTGTTCAGAGACACTGGACGCTCTGGCGGAGCAGTAGGGTTGATCCAATCTGACCTCAAAACGGCAGTCAAGCACCCAAGCTAACTGGCTAACGTTGGCTAGCTTGCTAGCTACTTCCAGACACAAATGAGAGAACATCTCACTCTGACCATTTTACTCATCGTAGCAGAGCTGGTTAGGCTGTTTTCATGTCATCCAGAGCTTTGGTGACTGTAACTGTGCTGCTGGCAACAATTTAATTACATTTCTTCGCCAACGTTTATTGTGACACCGGCCATATTCAACAGGTATCGAGCGTTCGTAAATTCATCAGTTATTCGGTGCTTCAGCTTGCAAACTATTACAGACTACAAAGGGCTAAATTACTTCTATGCTCGCGTCGAGGCAAGTAACACTGAAACATGCACGAGAGCACCAGCTGTTCCGGACGGCTGTGTGATCATGCTCTCCGTAGCTCTCCCAGTATATAGTCTCGCTATTGTTATTTTACTGCTGCTCTTTAATTACTTATTCTTATCCTTATTTTTAAATCTGCATTGTTGGTTAAGGGGCTAGTAAGTAAGCATTTCACTGTGAGGTCTACTACACATGTTGTATTCAGCATTTCACTACTACACCTGTTGTATTCAGCATTTCACTGTGAGGTCTACTACACCTGTTGTATTCAGCATTTCACTGTAAGGTCTACTACACCTGTTGTATTCAGCATTTCACTGTAAGGTCTACTACACCTGTTGTATTCAGCATTTCACTGTGAGGTCTTCTACACCTGTTGGATTCATTATTTCACTGTGAGGTCTACTACACCTGTTGTATTCAGCATTTCACTGTGAGGTCTACTACACCTGTTGTATTCAGCATTTCACTGTGAGGTCTACTACACCTGTTGTATTCAGCATTTCACTGTAAGGTCTACTACACCTGTTGTATTCAGCATTTCACTGTGAGGTCTACTACACCTGTTGTATTCAGCATTTCACTGTAAGGTCTACTACACCTGTGGTATTCAGCATTTCACTGTAAGGTCTACCTACACCTGTTGTATTCAGCATTTCACTGCGAGGTCTACCTACACCTGTTGTATTCAGCATTTCACTGTGAGGTCTACTACACCTGTTGTATTCAGCATTTCACTGTAAGGTCTACTACACCTGTTGGATTCAGCATTTCACTGTAAGGTCTACTACACCAACATGTTTCAAGCAGACCACCATATTCCCTGTGCCCAAGAACACTACGGTAACCTGCCTAAATGATTACCGACCCGTAGCTTTCATGTCTGTAGCCATGAAGTGCTTTGAAAGGTTAGTCATGGCTCACATCAACAGCATCCTCCTGGATACCCTAGACCCACTCCAATTTGCATACCGCCCCAACAGATCCACAGATGACACAATCTCAATCGCACTCCACACTCTCCTTTCCCACCTGGACAAAAGGAACACCTATGTGAGAATGCTGTTCATTGACTACAGCTCAGCGTTCAACACCACAGTACCCTTAAAGCTCATCAATAAGGCCACCCAGGACCTCTATACCAGGCGGTGTCAGAAGAAGGCCCTAAACATTGTCAAAGACTCCAGCCACCCTAGTCATAGACTGTTCTCTCTGCTACCGCACGGCAAGCGGTACCGGAGCGCCAAGTCTAGGTCCAAGAGTCTTCTAAACAGCTTCTACCCTCAAGCCATAAGACTCCTGAACATCTAACATCTAATGGCCGCCAGACTATTTACATTGACCACCCCCCACC
>NC_143046.1:3942500-3950000 GCF_057628025.1 Oncorhynchus mykiss | reverse complement strand
GGGATTTTGTTTCGTTTTTCCAGTATTGTAAATATGATTCCTTTGATTGGTTCATAATTTTGCTTATTGGAATTCTTTCTTTTGAAGCAGTGCTGGTGTCAGCTTGGTTGGTGAGGTCCAACACCAGCTGACTGAGAGGGCTCGTTTCTGGGCTCAGCTCTTGGGCTTGAAGTGCTTTAAATTGCAGACTCGAATTTGGACTTGAATTTAGATGTAGCCAAAATTTTAATGATCTTTTCTGTATTTTCATTATTACTGGAAAACGGCCCAATTCTGCCCTACATGCATTAGTTGGTGTATTTCTCTGGACTTGTAGAATTTTCCGACAGAATTCTGCATGTAGGGCTTCAATTGGATGTTTGTCCCACATTTTAAAATCCAGTTTATTGAGTGGCCCCCAAACCTCACTTCCATAAAGTGCTATTGGTAGGATTACACTGTCAAATATTTTAGTCCAAATTCTAATTGGGATGTTGATTTTGAATAATTTCATTTTTATTGCATACATTGCTCTGCGGGCTTTTTCTTTGAGTGCCTTCACTGCCATATTAAAGTTTCCCGATGCAGATATGGTCAGACCAAGGTAGGTGTAATTTTTTGTGTGTTCAATTAAGGTGTTGTTCAGGGTGAATTTACATTTGTGTTTCTGACATCTGGGTTTTTTTTGGAAAATCATGATTTTAGTTTTTTGGAAATTTACTGCCAGGGCCCAATTATGGCAATATTGCTCCAGAATATTAATGTTTTGTTGAAGACCTTCTTTGGTTGGTGATAGAAGTACCAAGTCATCAGCATATAGCAGGTATTTCACCTCTGTGTCAAATAGTGTGAGTCCTGGGGCTGGAGATTGGTCCAACATGTCTGCTAATTCATTGATATAAATGTTGAAAAGATTTGGACTCAAATTGCAGCCTTGTCTCACACCTCGACATTGTGAAAAAAATTCTGTTCTTTGGTTTTTGATTTTTATTGCACACTTGTTTTCTGTGTACATACATTTTATTAAGTCATACACCTTACCACCAAGCCCACTTTGTAGAATTTTGTAGAATAGCCCTTCGTGCCAAATCGAATCAAATGCTTTTTTAAAGTCAATAAAGCAAGCAAAGATTTTGCCCTCTTTTTTTTGGTGGACGTGTTTATTAATTAGTGTGTGTAAGGTGTATATATGGTCAGTAGTGCGATGGTTAGGGAGAAAGCCAATTTGACATTTACTTATTACATTTTTTTCTTGAAGAAAGGTTTGAATTCTTGAATTCAAAATGCTACAGAAAATCTTTCCCAAGTTACTGTTGACGCAAATTCCCCTGTAATTATTGGGGTCTGATTTGTCTCCACTTTTGTGGATAGGGGAGATGAGCCCCTGGTTCCAGACATCAGGGAAGCAGCCAGAAGTTAAAACCATGTTGAACAATTTAAGCACAGCATTTTGCAACTCAGGTGTGCTGTTTTTCAGCATTTCATTTCTGATGTCTCTCTCTCTCTCTCTCTCTCTCTCTCTTTCTCTCTCTCTGTCTCTCTCTCTCTCTCTCTCTCTCTCTCTCTCTCTCTTTCTCTCTTTCTCTCTCTCTCTCTCTCTCTGTCTCTCTCTCTCTCTCTCTCTCTCTCTCTTTCTCTCTCTCTGTCTCTCTCTCTCTCTGTCTCTCTCTCTCTCTCTCTCTCTCTCTCTCTCTCTCTCTCTCTCTCTCTCCATCTCTCATCAGATTCATTTTGTAGAGACAGGAGATTGGCAGTAGACGATTTCTTATACAGACAGAAACAGGATGGGATTTATTTGATTGTGTTTGTGTTTCATCTTGATGGGGTTGACGCTTAATGTGGTCCCGAAAGCTGCCGTCTCCGTCACCCGTGGCAACGCCGTGACAACGCCGGGTCTCTCAAGTGGGAAAATACACGCGTTCCTCATTCCTGTCTTCCTGTCTCAACGCACACGGATGATTGTCATCTTCATGAAAATGATTGATTATTATTGTGATTTTCTTCTGCTGCTGCTGATTGAAATGATTGCATACAGCTGGACTGATATGATGAAAACACTGCATGGGAAAAATGAGGAGATATGGTGCCCTTTCACACGACACTCTACTGCCGTCTATCTAGTGTAAAAGAGATAGATGGTGAACTGGATATATACAGTACAGTAGTCTGGCTAGTACAACAGGTAGATGCCATGGCCTGGAGATTAACAGCACTGACGAAAACACTGAATAATGTGACTAAGAAATACAGACTCACTCGCCATGAGTGAATGGTAGTTACCAGACTCATAAACCTCCTGCCTGATTTATATAGTTACAAGACTCATATACCTCCTGTCTCAGTTATATAGATACAAGACTCATAAACCTCCTGTCTGAGTTATATAGTTACAAGACTCATAAACCTCCTGTCTGAGTTATATAGTTACAAGACTCATATACAGTGAATTCGTAAAGTATTGCGACCCATTGACTCTTTCCACATTTTGTTACATTACAGCCTTATATATCCTCATCAATCTACACATGACAGCCTGCTTGGAGTTTGCCAAAAGGCACCTAAAGACTCGCAGACCATAAGAAACAATATTTTCTGGTCTGATGAAACCAAAATTGTACCATTTGGCCTGAATGCCAAGCGTCATGTCTGGAGGAAACCTGGCACCATCCCTACGGTGAAGCATGGTGGTGGCAGCAACCCTACGGTGAAGCATGATGGTGGCACCATCCCTACGGTGAAGCATGATGGTGGCACCATCCCTAGTGTGAAGCATGGTGGTGGCAGCATCATTCTCTGGGGATGTTTTTTAGTGGCAGGGTCTGTGAGACTAGTCAGGATCGAGGGAAAGATGAACGGAGCAAAGTACAGTGAGATCCTTGATGAAAACCTGCACCAGAGTGCTCAAGAATTCAGACAGGGGCGAAGAGTCACCTTCCAAAAGGACAACAACCCCAAGCACACAGCCAAAACAACAAACAAGTGGCTTTCGGTAAGAAGTCTACGAATGTCCTTGAGTGGCCCAACCACAGCCCGGACTTGAACCCGATCGAACATCTCTGGAGAGACCTGAAAATTGCTGTGCCGCAACGCTCCCCATCTAACCTGACAGCACTTGAAAGAATCTGCAGAGAATAATGGGAGAAACTCCCCAAATACAGGTCTGCCAAGCTTGTAGCATCACACCCAACAAAGTACTGAGTAAAGGGTCTGAATACCTATGTAAATGTTATATATATTCTTTTATATATTTTTTTATACATTTGCAAAAATGCCTATAAACCTGTTTTTGCTTTGTCATTATGGGGTATAGTGTGTAGATTAATGAGCGAAAACACCCAGATTTAATATATTTTAGAATGAGGCTGTAATGTAACAAAATGTGGAAAAAGTCAAGGGGTCTGAATGCTTTCTGAATGCCCTGTCCCTCCTGCCTGAGTTTTTTTCCAGTTGTATATGATGGTCTCGTCGTATGATATATTTTAATACCCTATTTAATACCGTACCACTCCTAACGTGTCCTGTCCTCTACAAATCTGCATCCCAAAGGACACCCTATACCTTACCTAGTGTCTATGGGGGGGGGCGGAACGGGCCCTGGTCAAAAGGAGTTCACAAGGAAATTGGGACCCGTTTGGGACACCACTTGAGAGAATATGACCTTCCTTCCTCTTACAACCTGCCGGCTTTATCGTCACGGTGATCCCTCTGTCTGGCCTCCATCAATACCGTGTTGCTGCTCAAAAATCTTTTAAACCATCTAGCTATTACTTCCTGAAACATCTAAATAATCTTGTGTTATTATGGTGTCACTGGCCAAAGTCCCAAATAGAACCCTATTGCCTTTATAGATAGGGCTCTGGGCAAAAGTAGTGCACTTCATAGGGAATAGGGTGTCATTAGTGAATCAACCACTATAGGTTTTCATCTTTATAAAATATGTATTTCCTGATCGACTGAGTGGTTTTTAATGCGATTTTGTAATTCATGTTTTTTTTATCTGAGGGAAAGAGAAGCTGGGTTTAGAGAAAGCAGATCTTATTTATTTAATACATACAGCAGGATTAATTATAGGAATATAAGAGGGATCAAACATAGACCTGTCCTGTCTGGATTCTGTCCTGTCTGGATTCTGTCCTGTCTGGATTCTGTCTTGTGTCTGGATTCTGTCCTGTCTGGATTATGTCCTGTCTGGATTCTGTCCTGTGTCTGGATTCTGTCCTGTCTGGATTCTGTCCTGTGTCTGGATTCTGTCCTGTCTGGATTCTGTCCTGTCTGGATTCTGTCCTGTCTGGATTCTGTCCTGTCTGGATTCTGTCTTGTGTCTGGATTCTGTCCTGTCTGGATTATGTCCTGTCTGGATTCTGTCCTGTGTCTGGATTCTGTCCTGTCTGGATTCTGTCCTGTGTCTGGATTCTGTCCTGTCTGGATTATGTCCTGTCGGTATTCTGTCCTGTCTGGATTCTGTCCTGTCTGGATTCTGTCCTGTGTCTGGATTCTGTCCTGTCTGGATTCTGTCCTGTCTGGATTCTGTCCTGTCTGGATTCTGTCCTGTGTCTGGATTCTGTCCTGTCTGGATTCTGTCCTGTGTCTGGATTCTGTCCTGTCTGGATTATGTCCTGTCTGGATTCTGTCCTGTGTCTGGATTCTGTCCTGTCTGGATTCTGTCCGGTGTCTGGATTCTGTCCTGTCTGGATTATGTCCTGTCTGGATTCTGTCCTGTGTCTGGATTCTGTCCTGTCTGGATTCTGTCCTGTGTCTGGATTCTGTCCTGTCTGGATTATGTCCTGTCGGTATTCTGTCCTGTCTGGATTCTGTCCTGTCTGGATTCTGTCCTGTGTCTGGATTCTGTCCTGTCTGGATTATGTCCTGTCTGGATTCTGTCCTGTGTCTGGATTCTGTCCTGTCTGGATTCTGTCCTGTCTGGATTCTGTCCTGTCGGGATTCTGTCCTGTGTCTGGATTCTGTCCTGTCTGGATTCTGTCCTGTCTGGATTCTGTCCTGTGTCGAGATTTCAGTATGTGTCTGGATTTCTGTCTGTCTGTCTATTTTAAATTGTAACGTGGATGAATTAGATATTTTGTTGTTGAACAATTGTGCAAACTGAACTGTCTTCTATTTCTACTTACTAAAATACAGGGACATTTAGGAGTACATTTAACAGTCCTCAGTTCCTAATGGATGGGGTGGCTGAACAGAGCAGTAATTAAACATGATCTTTAATGGGCTATCAGCCTATCGGAGAACAGTCCAGCACACAATTTAAGCCGAAGCTGATACGCTGCTATCTTCAAATTCCTGAGAACCCTGAGCTCTAATGAACAGCAGGGAATAGGAGAAGCAGGAGAGGGGGGGGGGGGGGGGGGATAGGAGAGGAAAGAGGAGGGGGAGGGGAGGAGAGGGGAGGGGAGAATAGGAGAGGAGAAGAGAGTGGAGGGGAGGGGGGGAGAGGAGAGTGGAGGGGAGGGGGAGGGGAGGAGAGGGGAAGGGAGGGGAGAATAGGAGAGGAGAGGAGAGGAGAGTGGAGAGGAGAGGAGAGGAGAGGAGAGGAGAGGAGAGGAGAGGAGAGGAGAGGAGAGGAGAGGAGAGGAGAGGAGAGGAGAGGAGAGGAGAGGAGGGAGGAGGGGAGGAGAGGAGAGGGGACGGGAAGGGAGAATAGGAGAGGAGAGTGGAGGGGATGGGAGGAGAGGAGAGGGGATAATAGGAGAGGAGGGAGGAGGGGAGGAGAGGAGAGGAGAGGGGACGGGAGGGGAGGGGAGGGGAGGGGAGAATAGGAGAGGAGAGTGGAGGGGAGGGGAGAATAGGAGAGGAGAGTGGAGGGGAGGAGAGGAGAGGGGACGGGAGGGGAGAATAGGATAGGAGGGAGGAGGGGAGGAGAGGAGAGGGAAGGAGAGTCCTGGATGATTATAATAGCCTTGAACCGCCTGCTAATTGATAAAGCATTATTAGCTGCAGCCTTGTAATAGGACTTGTATTTCATCCTGTCCTGTGCGGCCGGACGACGGAGGAGTCGAGAGAGAGCAGTTGGTGACAGGGCCCACAGACAGACACCGCCAGGGGGTTGAAGGGCAGACCAGAGGAAAACTAACATTATGGTATAACAGATAGCTGGTTACCACGGTGAGAAAAAGGATACATCTAAGAGATGAACCAAGGTGGTTAACGTTACCTTGACAACCGAAACATACATGGTTGTCAAGCCCACAACCGTAGTAATCACACCACAGATTACTAATATGAGCTTTACATGATGTATCCATGGAGATGGAGGTAATACAACCCAACATCAGAACGCTGGACCAGTTCCCAACTAGACTGAGTGTACCTGACAGTCACAACAAGCTGCAGCGCTTAGGGCAGAGCTGGAGGAGGTGGAGGAGATGGAGGAGATGGTGGAGGAAATGGAGGAGGTGGCAGGAGTTGGAGGAGATGGAGGAGATGGTGGAGGAAATGGAGGAGGTGGCAGGAGTTGGAGGAGATGGAGGAGATGGAGGAGATGGTGGAGGAAATGGAGGAGGTGGCAGGAGGTGGCAGGAGGTGGAGGAGATGGCAGAGGTGGAGGTGGATGAGGTGGATGAGGTGGAGGACATGGAGGAGGTGGATGAGGAGGAGGAGGTGGATAAGGTGGAGGGGTGGAGGAGGTGGCAGGAGATGGAGGAGATGGAGGAGGTGGCAGAGGTGGAGGGGGTGGAGGAGGTGGAGGAGGTGGAGGAGATGGAGGAAATGGAGGAGGTGGCAGGAGGTGGCAGGAGGTGGAGGAGATGGCAGAGGTGGAGGAGGTGCAGGAGGAGGAGGAGGTGGATAAGGTGGAGGAGGTGGAGGAGGTGGCAGGAGGTGGAGGAGATGGAGGGGGTGGCAGAGGTGGAGGGGGTGGCAGAGGTGGAGGAGGTGGCATGCTCTATAAAGCATGCCATTCTCATTGTTCCAGGCACTAAGAGCTGGCCATGTGGCTGTGTTCTAAATCAATGTAATCTACTTGTATGTTGAAAACATATTGCTGTGAGATTACTTTCATTCAATGTACAAGCAAATACTAAGTGTTAGGAATCTGTGAGTCTGATAAAAGCCTCTGCTGAATGACCTAGTAATTGGTTTACCTGTTGCAGGGTCCACGGTGCGTTCGATCAGGTGATCATCTTGATGGACCCACTCCCCGTTACATTTGAAGTAAATCTGTGTTGCCGGGGTGGAGCGACAGGTCAGGGTGACGGGCTTGTTCTTCACTATGTACTCATCGTCAGGCTCCACCAGGAAGTGAGGCAACAGATCGTTGAAGGAGGCAGGAAGTGTCGCAGTGGCAACGTGCTCCGAACCAACTGGGAGACAAACAGAAAAGAGAAAGAAAAATATTATAACTTATATACCCTGAAACCACTTGTTAAAGACAGTCAATAGTAAATGCAGTCCAACACCATAGTACCACAAACTGTCAATAGATAGAATACTGATGATTTTTTCCAATGTCTTCCTGGGCCTTTTGGTCGAGAGACCTTGCTGTTACATTGGTTTTAGAGTGGAGAAGAC
>NC_143046.1:3925000-3940000 GCF_057628025.1 Oncorhynchus mykiss | reverse complement strand
TGTGCGTACGTACGTGCTAGTTTGTCTGTGTGTGTGCTAATGATAGCTTGTCTTCCTAATGGGATAGCAGCGTTGAGTTGTGACTAAGGCCCGATAGCCATTAGCCCGGCCAAGCTGACCTCCTGTACTCTCTGCAGACCTGAGACGACAGCTTTGCTAAAACACCTCAGCTCGCTAAAACACTGGAAGGAATTCACCTCACACCTGTCAGGTTAAATTAATCAGCTACCTGAGATTCAGTCCACACAGAGGAGGAAGACAACGTTTTGTTAAATAAAACGAGGCTCTATCTGAGTTCTGTCTTTCACATTCAAGATGAACTCTGAACTCCAGATGGCTGTTTTGTCACTTCGGATGAGAATTTGAAAAGCTCAACATGAAATAAAATTGGTCTTTGACATTTAATACGACCGGAACTCTCAATGGTTAGGTTCTAATGTTGTTATTAGTGCTTCTACTGTCGTCAAGGCTACTGGACTCTAATGTCTTCAAGGCTATTGGACTCTAATGTTGTCAAGGCTACTGGACTCTAATGTCGTCAAGGCTACTGGACTCTAATGTCGTCAAGGCTACTGGACTCTAATGTCGTCAAGGCTACTGGACTCTAATGTCGTCAAGGCTACTGGACTCGAATGCCGTCAAGGCTACTGGACTCTAATGTCGTCAAGGCTACTGGACTATGATGACAAGAAAATGGAAATGAAGTAAGGGTATTGAGCACAGTTTTTACATCTTCAAGACAACCCCTGAACTCGTGATGTCATTCTCTGACAGCGAGGTTTCAACCTCATGAGTCCCATACGAGGCAGGTTAATGAGGTTAAAGACGTGAGTTTCTTCAAAAGAGTAAATGATTGTTTATCAGAGTGTTTATTCTGGTCACACACTGCTATAAACTATAGTGAAAGCTTGATGTACAGAAAATTGGTTTATACTGCCAGGGACAAACAGTGTACTTACAACACACACACTCACGGAAGCACACACACACACACACGCACACTCACACACACACACACACACACACACACACACACACACACACACACACACACACACACACACACACACACACACACACACACACACACACACACACACACACACACACACACACACACACACACACACACACACACACACACACACACACCACTTAACAGACTCCTTGCAGGTCAGTGCACAAATCAAATAGACATTCAATACCACTAAGGGAACCGAAACCTCAGGAGGTGATTGGCTGAAATCTAACTAGAGACATCTCAGCACCATGAAAATGAGAATGGTCGCCGGAGAAGATGGCTGTCGTTTTACGGACTCCTTGTGTGTGTTTTTTCACGTTATAGTAACTTATTTTGTACATAATATTTCTGCCACCGTCTCTTATGACCAAAAATAGCTTCTAGATATCAGAAAAGCGATTACTCACCTCGTACTGGACAAATATTTTTTCTCTAACGAGTTTTTCTTGAACGAGCGAAAGATTTAATTCAGACACCCTACAAGGCCAAAATCCCTGTCATTCGCGGGGATGGATATATAGGGAACGTAGGTCGAGGTGCCTTGTAAGGATCAGACGGGTAACCCGCCTCTACCATCAGTCCTATTAGCCAACGTGCAATCATTGGAGAATAAACTGGATGAGTTCTTATCAAGACTATTCTTCCAACGGGACATTAAAAACTGTAATATCTTATGTTTAACCGAGTCGTGGCTGAACGACGTGGATAACATACAGCTGGCTGAGTTTTCCAAGCATCGGCAATACATCTCTCATCCTAAGAAGAATATTTTGAAGATGAATACACAAGGCAGAGGAGGAGAAGACGAGAGTATTAGAACTAAAGATCATTAGGGATAATTGTCAATGTAAAGTTGGGTTTCAGTTCAATAACTGTTTAGAATCTGTGGAAGGTCAGTTCTATGTTCTGTACATTGAGTCTGGCGCAGGATACTTGTTATTTTGTCATTGGCCCCGTTGTACAGGCCTCGGTGTAACGCTCATTCCTTTAACGATAAACGCGAAGCAGACCATCACCCCTGGTGAGACAAAACCCCGACTCGTCAGTGAAGAGCACTTTTTGCCAGTCCTGTCTGGTCCAGTGGCGGTGGGTTTGTGCCCATAGGCGACATTGTTGCTGGTAATGTCTGGTGAGGACCTACCTTACAACAGGCCTACAAGCCCTCAGTTCAGCCTCTCTCAGCCTATTGCGGACAGTCTGAGCACTGATGGAGGGATTGTGCATTCCTGGTGTAAATCGGGCAGTTGTTGTTGCCATCTTGTACCTGTCCCGCAGGTGTGATGTTCAGATGTACCGATACTGTGCAGGTGTAGTTACACGTGGTCTGCCACTACGAGGACAATCAGCTATCAGTCCTGTCTCCCTGTAGCGCTGTCTTAGACTTCTCACAGTGCAGACATTGCAATTCACAGATGAGCACACAGATGCGCAGGGACCCTGGCTATCTTTCTTTTGGGTTTTTTCAGAGTCAGTTGAAAGACCTCTTTAGTGTCCTAAGTTTTCATAACTGTGACCTTAATTTCCTACCGTCTGTAAGCTGCTAGTGTCTTAACGACCGTTCCACTGGTGCATGTTCATTAATTGTTTATGGTTCATTGAACAAGCATGGGAAACAGTGTTTAAACCCTTTACAATGAAGATCTGTGAAGTTATTTGGATTTTTACTAATTATCTTTGAAAGACAGAGTCCTGAAAAGGGGATGTTTATGTTTTGCTGAGTTTATATACTGTATATACAGTTGAAGTTGGAAGTTTACATACACCTTAGCCAAATACGTTTAAACTCAGTTTAATCCTCATAAAAATTCCCTGTCTTAGGTCAGTTAGGATCACCACTTAATTTTAAGAATGTGAAATGTTAGAATAATAGTAGAGAGAGCTTTTATTTCTTTCATCACATTCCCAGTAGGTCAGAAGTTCACATACACTCAATTAGTATGTGGTAGCATTGCATTTAAATTGTTTAACTTGGGTCAAACGTTTCGGGTAGCCTTCCCACAATATGGGACATTCCTCCTGAGAGAGTCGGTGTAAGTTGGAGTCAGGTTTGTAGGTCTCCTTGCTTGCACACACTTTTTCAGTTTTGCCCACGCATTTTCTATAGGATTGAGGTGAGGGCTTTGTGATGGCCACTCCAATACCTTGACTTTGTTGTCCTTAAGCCATTTTCCCACAACTTTGGAAGTATGCTTGGCGTCATTGTCCATTTGGAAGACCCATTTGTGACCAAGCTTTCATTTCCTGACTGATGTCTTGAGATGTTTCTCAATATATTTTTCCACCCTCATGATGCCATCTGTTTTGTGAAGTGCACTTCCCTCCTGCAGAAAAGCACCCCCACAACATGATGCTGCCACCCCCGTGCTTCTTTGTCCCCATGTGCAGATGCAAACCATAGTCTGGCTTTTTATGGAGGTTTTGGAGCAGTGGCTTCTTCCTTGCTGAGCGGCCTTTCAGGTTATGTCGATATAGGACTCGTTTTACTGTGAATATAGATACTTTTGAACCTGTTTCCTCCAGCATCTTCACAAGGTATTTTGCTGTTGTTCTGGGATTGATTTGCACTTTTTTGCACCAAAGTACATTCATCTCTAGGAGACAGAACGCAGTCTCCTTCCTGAGCGGTATGACGGCTACGTGGTCCCATGGTGTTTATACTTGCATAGTATTGTTTGTACAGATGAACGTGGTTTATTTTAGAGGCACCGAGTTTGAAGGTAGGCCTTGAAATACATCCACAGGTACACCTCCAATTGACTCAAATGATGTCAATTAGAATATCAGAAGCTTCTAAACCCAATCCAAGACATCATTTTCTGGAATTTTCCAAGCTGTTTAAAGGCACAGTCAACTTAGTGTATGTAAACTTCTGAGCCACCGGAATTGTGATTAAGTGAAATAATCTGTCTGTAAACAATTGTTGAAAAAATGTCCTAACCGACTTGCCAAAACTATAGTTTGTTATCAAGACATTTGTGGAGTGGTTGAAAAATGAGTTTTAATGACTCCAACCTAGGTGCGTGTAAACTTCTGACTTCAACATTATATATACAGTACAATAAGGCTGTAATGTCACTGAAATATTTTCTGTTTAATCTCAATCTAAAAATACCTTATTTAGATCTGATGTCAGTTTGCAGCTGCTGTTGTCTAAAGGAGATCTGAGTGAACCAGGTGTCAGTGTAGTGAACCGGGAGGTCCAGAGTGAACCGGGAGGTCCAGAGTGAACCGGGTGTCAGTGTAGTGAACCGGGAGGTCCAGAGTGAACCGGGTGTCAGTGTAGTGAACCGGGAGGTCCAGAGTGAACCAGGTGTCAGTGTAGTGAACCGGGAGGACCAGAGTGAACCGGGTGTCAGTGTAGTGAACCGGGAGGTCCAGAGTGAACCAGGTGTCAGTGTAGTGAACCGGGAGGTCCAGAGTGAACCGGGTGTCAGTGTAGAGAACCGGGAGGACCAGAGTGAACCGGGTGTCAGTGTAGAGAACCGGGAGGTCCAGAGTGAACCGGGTGTCAGTATAGTGAACCGGGTGTCAGTGTAGTGAACCGGGTGTCAGTGTAGTGAACCAGGTGTCAGTGTAAAGAGTCTTGAGATATTTATCTCTTCTCTTTCACTAGCAAACTCAAATCTAGTGCACTATAGGTGTAATAAATGCCAATTGGGACGACGCCCGTATCTGTTCTCTGTTTCCCTTTTCTAGTCCAGCTAGTTGCCCTTCTGGAGCCAATTACGTTATTTTATCAGAGTCGTGTTCCTGGCAAGAGGCATCATTGAGCAATTAGCCTCACACAATTTACATATCAGGCACACACACGCACGCACACACACACACACACACGCACGCACACACACACACACACACACACACACGCACGCACACGCACACGCACACGCACACGCACACACAAACACACACACACACACACACACACACACACACACACATATATATACACACACACACACACACACACCGTGAGCAATCACCCTCACGTAATTTACATCACAGTGATGGACGAAGGCTATAACATGTAGTTTATGACTCCATCAGCGTTTTACAATGTCTTCCCAAATTAATTCAATTAAAATGAGTATCCGGAATATTAAACCATTTCATGTTTGACTGGGTTATCTCGCTTCTTAAAACTTCTTAGGGACAGCACCCTTTTTTTCAAATTCTCCTAAAATGACACAAATCTAACTGCCTGTAGCTCAGGACACAAATCTAACTGTCTGTAGCTCAGGACCCAAATCTAACTGTCTGTACTGTAGCTCAGGACCCAAATCTAACTGTCTGTAGCTCAGGACCCAAATCTAACTGTCTGTAGCTCAGGACCCAAATCTAACTGTCTGTACTGTAGCTCAGGACCCAAATCTAACTGTCTGTAGCTCAGGACCCAAATCTAACTGTCTGTAGCTCAGGACCCAAATCTAACTGTCTGTACTGTAGCTCAGGACCCAAATCTAACTGCCTGTAGCTCAGGAGCCAAATCTAACTGCCTGTAGCTCAGGACCCAAATCTAACTGCCTGTAGCTCAGGACACAAATCTAACTGCCTGTAGCTCAGGACACAAATCTTACTGTCTGTAGCTCAGGACCCAAATCTAACTGCCTGTACTGTAGCTCAGGACCCAAATCTAACTGCCTGTACTGTAGCTCAGGACACAAATCTAACTGCCTGTACTGTAGCTCAGGACACAAATCTAACTGCCTGTACTGTAGCTCAGGACCCAAATCTAACTGCCTGTAGCTCAGGACCCAAATCTAACTGTCTGTAGCTCAGGACACAAATCTAACTGCCTGTAGCTCAGGACACAAATCTAACTGCCTGTAGCTCAGGACCCAAATCTAACTGCCTGTAGCTCAGGACCCAAATCTAACTGTCTGTAGCTCAGGACACAAATCTAACTGCCTGTAGCTCAGGACCCAAATCTAACTGTCTGTAGCTCAGGACCCAAATCTAACTGTCTGTAGCTCAGGACCCAAATCTAACTGCCTGTAGCTCAGGACACAAATCTAACTGTCTGTACTGTAGCTCAGGACCCAAATCTAACTGTCTGTAGCTCAGGACCCAAACCTAACTGTCTGTAGCTCAGGACCCAAATCTAACTGTCTGTAGCTCAGGACACAAATCTAACTGCCTGTAGCTCAGGACACAAATCTAACTGCCTGTAGCTCAGGACCCAAATCTAACTGCCTGTAGCTCAGGGCCCAAATCTAACTGTTTGTAGCTCAGGACACAAATCTAACTGCCTGTAGCTCAGGACCCAAATCTAACTGTCTGTAGCTCAGGACCCAAATCTAACTGCCTGTAGCTCAGGACCCAAATCTAACTGCCTGTACTGTAGCTCAGGACCCAAATCTAACTGTCTGTAGCTCAGGACCCAAATCTAACTGTCTGTAGCTCAGGACCCAAATCTAACTGTCTGTACTGTAGCTCAGGACCCAAATCTAACTGTCTGTAGCTCAGGACCCAAATCTAACTGTCTGTAGCTGAGGACCCAAATCTAACTGTCTGTACTGTAGCTCAGGACCCAAATCTAACTGTCTGTAGCTCAGGAGCCAAATCTAACTGCCTGTAGCTCAGGACCCAAATCTAACTGCCTGTAGCTCAGGACACAAATCTAACTGCCTGTAGCTCAGGACACAAATCTTACTGTCTGTAGCTCAGGACCCAAATCTAACTGCCTGTACTGTAGCTCAGGACCCAAATCTAACTGCCTGTACTGTAGCTCAGGACACAAATCTAACTGCCTGTACTGTAGCTCAGGACACAAATCTAACTGCCTGTACTGTAGCTCAGGACCCAAATCTAACTGCCTGTAGCTCAGGACCCAAATCTAACTGCCTGTAGCTCAGGACACAAATCTAACTGCCTGTAGCTCAGGACACAAACCTAACTGTCTGTAGCTCAGGACCCAAATCTAACTGTCTGTAGCTCAGGACACAAATCTAACTGCCTGTAGCTCAGGACCCAAATCTAACTGTCTGTAGCTCAGGACCCAAATCTAACTGTCTGTAGCTCAGGACCCAAATCTAACTGCCTGTAGCTCAGGACACAAATCTAACTGTCTGTACTGTAGCTCAGGACCCAAATCTAACTGTCTGTAGCTCAGGACCCAAATCTAACTGTCTGTAGCTCAGGACCCAAATCTAACTGTCTGTAGCTCAGGACACAAATCTAACTGCCTGTAGCTCAGGACACAAATCTAACTGCCTGTAGCTCAGGACCCAAATCTAACTGCCTGTAGCTCAGGACCCAAATCTAACTGTCTGTAGCTCAGGACACAAATCTAACTGCCTGTAGCTCAGGACCCAAATCTAACTGTCTGTAGCTCAGGACCCAAATCTAACTGTCTGTAGCTCAGGACCCAAATCTAACTGCCTGTAGCTCAGGACCCAAATCGAACTGCCTGTATCTCAGGCCCTGAAGCAAGGATATGCAGATTATTGGTACCATTTGAAAGGAAACACTTTGATGTTTGTGGAAATGTGAAATTAATGTAGGAGAATATAACACAATAGATCTGGTAGAAGAAAATACTAAGAAACAAAAAACTGTGTGTGTGTGTGTGTGTGTGTGTGTGTGTGTGTGTGTGTGTATTCCACACCCAATAATAACTTGATAAGCCTCCATCCATATGAAGGATGATCATATCAGACCAGAAATGGACCAGGAGAGAAAAGGCCTCTCTCTCCTCTCCTTCCACTCTCTCTCCTCTCTCCCTCTCTCTCCTATCTCTCTCCTCTCTCTCCTCCTCTCCCTCCTCTCCCTCTCCTTCCACTCTCTCTCCTCTCTCTACCGTCCTCTCTCTAATCTCTCTCTTTCTCTCTCTCTCCTCCCCTCTCTCTCCTCTCCTCTCTCTCCTCTCTCTACCATCCTCTCTCTCCTCTCTCTCCTCCCCTCTCTCTCCTCCCCTCTCTCTCCTCTCCTCTCTCTCCTCCCCTCTCTCTCCTCTCCTCTCTCTCCACAACATCATGTATCATCAGCCATGAAGTTGACTGATGTGTGTTTGCCCCCAGATGACTAATATTTACTCCTCCACACGTTCTGGATTCAGAATAAATCTTCCAATGAGACAACCATTACACACACACACACACACACACACACACACACACACACACACACACACACACACACACACACACACACACACACACACACACACAGTACCTAAAAAAAATATGTAAAACATCTTGTGATAACTGTGAAAGTAATAATTTTTTTTACATTTGACATGAGTCAGACACATGGTTTTCGGTACACTTGACGTTTCACATGTGAACAAATCACGTGAAAAATGTTCACCTGAGAAAAAAAACAGAAAAGTGTGAAGTTTCACATGACTCAGACACGTGGTTTCCCAACATCACACGTGGTTTCCCAACATCACACGTGGTTTCCCAACATCACACGTGGTTTCCCAACATCACACGTGGTTTCCCAACATCACACGTGGTTTCCCAACATCACACGTGGTTTCCCAACATCACACGTGGTTTCCCAACATCACACGTGGTTTCCCAACATCACACGTGGTTTCCCAACATCACACGTGGTTTCCAAACATCACACATGGTTTCCCAACATCACACGTGGTTTCCCAACATCACACGTGGTTTCCCAACATCACACGTGGTTTCCCAACATCACACATGGTTTCCCAACATCACACGTGGTTTCCAAACATCACACATGGTTTCCAAACATCACACATGGTTTCCCAACATCACACGTGGTTTCCCAACATCACACGTGGTTTCCCAACATCACACGTGGTTTCCCAACATCACACGTGGTTTCCCAACATTACACGTGTGTTTGTGTAACTGGAGGGAACAGAACCCAGGTCTCCCACAGGGGGGGGGGGGGGGGAGGATGCCTCGTCCATCGGGACTCCATCATCAGTTTCCCCCTGGTGATGCGTTGGGCTAACTGCAACAATGTCTCGTCCATCGGGACTCCATCATCAGTTTCCCCCTGGTGATGCGTTGGGCTAACTGCAACAATGTCTTGTCCATCGGGACTCCATCATCAGTTTCCCCCGGTGATGCGTTGGGCTAACTGCAACAATGTCTCGTCCATCGGGACTCCATCATCAGTTTCCCCCTGGTGATGCGTTGGGCTAACTGCAACAATGTCTCGTCCATCGGGACTCCATCATCAGTTTCCCCCGGTGATGCGTTGGGCTAACTGCAACAATGTCTCGTCCATCGGGACTCCATCATCAGTTTCCCCCGGTGATGCGTTGGGCTAACTGCAACAATGTCTCGTCCATCGGGACTCCATCATCAGTTTCCCCCTGGTGATGCGTTGGGCTAACTGCAACAATGTCTCGTCCATCGGGACTCCATCATCAGTTTCCCCCGGTGATGCGTTGGGCTAACTGCAACAATGTCTCGTCCATCGGGACTCCATCATCAGTTTCCCCCTGGTGATGCGTTGGGCTAACTGCAACAATGTCTCGTCCATCGGGACTCCATCATCAGTTTCCCCCTGGTGATGCGTTGGGCTAACTGCAACAATGTCTCGTCCATCGGGACTCCATCATCAGTTTCCCCCGGTGATGCGTTGGGCTAACTGCAACAATGTCTCGTCCATCGGGACTCCATCATCAGTTTCCCCCTGGTGATGCGTTGGGCTAACTGCGACAGCCTCTGAAGAGCCCTGCGGTTACGGTCACTGCAGTTGCCGTACCAGGCTGAAACCAACTCTAGTCTCAAACTGTACCCTATTGCATTCTTAGCCCGCAAGGCTCTGATCCACGGCATTTACATTTTAATATGTGAAACATGCAGACATATGAAATGTTCCTCTGGTAAACAACGACGGAATGGTGTCTGTCTGATTTCAGAATGTTCTAACAGCGTGTGGCAAGGTGTTAATTAGCTTGATGTAGTGGGAGACTTTCTATTGGTTAATTACCATAGAGTTAAATAAGAGACCTACAGTAGGGAATTAACTTTACATAACAACAGTCTAACCCTAACCCTAACTCTGGGACCTTTAAATTAGTACAGTCTAACTCTGGGACCTTTAAATTAGTACAGTCTAACTCTGGGACCTTTAAATTAGTACAGTCTAACTCTGGGACATTTAAATGAGTACAGTCTAACTCTGGGACATTTAAATGAGTACAGTCTAACTCTGGGACCTTTAAATTAGTACAGTCTAACTCTGGGACCTTTAAATTAGTACAGTCTAACTCTGGGACCTTTAAATTGGTACAGTCTAACACAGGATAGAATACGATAGAACTGTGGATAGAATACGATAGAACTGTGGATAGAATATGATTGAACTGTGGATAGAATACGATAGAACTGTGGATAGAATACGATAGAACTGTGGATAGAATACGATAGAACTGTGGATAGAATATGATTGAACTGTGGATAGAATACGATAGAACTGTGGATAGAATACGATAGAACTGTGGATAGAATACGATAGAAATGTGGATAGAATAGGATAGAACTGTGGATAGAATACGATAGAACTGTGGATAGAATACGATAGAACTGTGGATAGAATACGATAGAACTGTGGATAGAATAGGATAGAACTGTGGATAGAATACGATAGAACTGTGGATAGAATACGATAGAACTGTGGATAGAATACGATAGAACTGTGGATAGAATACGATAGAACTGTGGATAGAATACGATGGAACTGTGGATAGAGTACGATAGAACTGTGGATAGAATACGATAGAAATGTGGATAGAATAGGATAGAACTGTGGATAGAATACGATAGAACTGTGGATAGAATACGATAGAACTGTGGATAGAATACGATAGAACTGTGGATAGAATACGATAGAACTGTGGATAGAATACGATAGAACTGTGGATAGAATACGATAGAACTGTGGATAGAATAGGATAGAACTGTGGATAGAATACGATAGAAATGTGGATAGAATAGGATAGAACTGTTGATAGAATACGATAGAACTGTGGATAGAATACAATATAAATGTGGATAGAATAGGATAGAACTGTGGATAGAATACGATAGAACTGTGGATAGAATTCGATAGAACTGTGGATAGAATACGATAGAACTGTGGATAGAATACGATAGAACTGTGGATAGAATACGATAGAACTGTGGATAGAATAGGATAGAACTGTGGATAGAATACGATAGAACTGTGGATAGAATACGATAGAACTGTGGATAGAATACGATAGAACTGTGGATAGAATAGGATAGAACTGTTGATAGAATACGATAGAACTGTGGATAGAATACGATAGAAATGTGGATAGAATACGATAGAACTGTGGATAGAATACGATAGAACTGTGGATAGAATACGATAGAACTGTGGATAGAATACGATAGAACTGTGGATAGAATACGATAGAACTGTGGATAGAATACGATAGAACTGTGGATAGAATACGATAGAACTGTGGATTCTCGACACACAGGGACAGTTCCAAATTCCACCCAATAAAACTTCTCTGCAGTCTTTTAACTGTGATTTCTGGGCATTCGATGTGTAGTGTGTCTTCGTGTGTGTGTGTCTCCCCCTCTCTCTCTCTCTCTCTCCATAAATTCAATTCGAAGGGCTTCGCTGGCATAGGAAACACATGTTTACATTGACAAAGCAAAATGAAATAGACAATAAACAAAAGGGGAATAAACAAGGGAAACATTAGTAAACATCACTCACAAACGGTTTAAGATAATATAAACATTTCAAATGTTCAAGTAGTCGAAGTATGAAAGGTAAGATAAATAAACAGATGAATATAGTTTCTATTTACAATGTTGTTTGTGCTCCACTGGTTGCCCTTTTCTCATGGCATCGGGCCACACATCTTGCTGCTGTAATTGCATACTGCATTATTTTGCCTAACAGATATGGGACTTTATTTAAAGTTTGATTTTTGTTAATTCAAAATAATTCTTTGTGGGTCTGTGTGATCTGTAGGAAATTGTGTCTCTAGCGTGTTCATACATTTGGCAGGAGGTTAGGAAGTGTAGCTCATTTTCCATATCTCGCCCTCTCTCTCTGGTGCTGACTCTCTCTCTCTCTCTCTCTCTCTCTCCTTTACTCTCTCTCTCTCTCTCTCTCTCTCCTTCACTCTCTCTCTATCTCTCTCTGTTTCCCTCTCTCTCTCTGTCTCTCTCTCTCTCTCTATGTCTCTCTCTCTCTCTCTATGTCTCTCTCTCTCTCTCTATGTCTCTCTCTGTCTCTCTATGTCTCTCTCTGTCTCTCTCTGGTGCTGACTCTCTCTCTCTCTCCTTCACTCTCTCTCCATGTCTGTCTGTCTGTCTGTATGTCTGTCTGTCTGTCTGTCTGTCTGTCTGTCTGTCTGTCTGTCTGTCTGTCTGTCTGTCTGTCTGTCTGTCTGTCTGTCTGTCTGTCTGTCTGTCTGTCTGTCTGTCTGTCTGTCTGTCTGTCTGTCTCTCTCTCTCTCTCTCTCTGTCTCTCTGTCTCTCTGTCTCTCTCTCTCTCTCTCTCTCTCTCTCTCTCTGTCTCTCTGTCTCTCTGTCTCTCTGTCTCTCTCTCTCTCTCTCTCTCTCTCTCTCTCTCTCTCTCTCTCTCTCTCTCTCTCTCTCTCTCTCTCTCTCTATGAAATATCGGTGCATCCCCCTCCTTTCCTCTTCAAAGATCCTGGAGTATGTGGCTCTTCTAAAACATCTTTCATAATGATTAGTCCTGTTTATTTAAAACACCTGTATTAATGATTAGTCCTGCTGCTCTGCTCCCAGTCAGGTTGGTGGAAAAGCCTCTAGCCTGCCTGTAGCCTAGCTGTAATACATGGGAACTGATAAATCACACACAACACATTAATATGGAAGGAGCTTGTAGGGGGCTGGAGGCTCCAGGGAGGTGGGAGTGATTATTCACGTTGGCACCCTATTCCCTATATACCAGGGCCTTGGTCAAATGTAGTGCACTAGTACAATGTCTGAGTAGTACTCTGGCTGTACATGTAGTGCACTAGTACAATGTCTGAGTAGGGTATTTCTGTGTGCTAATGCCTAAATTATGGAAATGTGTGTTTTCTGTGTGTATGCATGACTTAGTTCCTGCAGTCAAATGACCAAATCGCCCTCTAGCATTCTCATTGGTGGAAAGTTATGCATATTGCTTCATGATTTTATAATGAATAAACTTCGTTAAAAAATTAAAAATATTATATATCAGAAAATCCTGTGTTTCTATGTCAAACAATGTAGTTATATTTCAGTCTTCTGTGATGTATATGAAGTGTAATATTGGGATGTAAACTCAACATGTAACACATGACAACTCTATATCTGACATGGTACAGGTCTCTTCTATTTATTAGCCCATAGTCATGTGTGTGAGGTGGATACTTTGGTTTTAAAGTAGATTTGTTTAAGACTTCAAAGAAATACTCTGTGTGACCCTGATTTAGCCCACTGCAGTAAAATAAATACTCTGTGTGACCCTGATTTAGCCCACTGCAGTAAAATAAACACTCTGTGTGACCCTGATTTAGCCCACTGCAGTAAAATAAATACTCTGTGTGACCCTGATTTAGCCCACTGCAGTAAAATAAATACTCTGTGTGACCCTGATTTAGCCCACTGCAGTAAAATAAATACTCTGTGTGACCCTGATTTAGCCCATTGCAGTAAAATAAATAAACACTCTGTGTGACTTCTGATTTAGCTCACTGCAGTAAAATAAATAAACACTCTGTGTGACCCTGATTTAGCCCACTGCAGTAAAATAAACACTCTGTGTGACCCTGATTTAGCCCACTGCAGTAAAATAAATAAACACTCTGTGTGACCCTGATTTAGCCCACTGCAGTAAATAAAATACTCTGTGTGACCCTGATTTAGCCCACTGCAGTAAAATAAATACTCTGTGTGACCCTGATTTAGCCCACTGCAGTAAAATAAATACTCTGTGTGACCCTGATTTAGCCCACTGCAGTAAAATAAACACTCTGTGTGACCCTGATTTAGCCCACTGCAGTAAAATAAATACTCTGTGTGACCCTGATTTAGCCTAATGCAGAAAAATAAATACTCTGTGTGCCCCTGATTTAGCCCACTGCAGTAAAATAAACACTCTGTGTGACTCTGATTTAGCCCACTGCAGTAAAATAAATACTCTGTGTGACTTCTGATTTAGCCCACTGCAGTAAAATAAATACTCTGTGTGACCCTGATTTAGCCCACTGCAGTAAAATAAATACTCTGTGTGACCCTGATTTAGCCCACTGCAGTAAAATAAATACTCTGTGTGACCCTGATTTAGCCCACTGCAGTAAAATAAACACGCTGTGTGACCCTGATTTAGCCCACTGCAGTAAAATAAATACTCTGTGTGACCCTGATTTAGCCTAATGCAGTAAAATAAATACTCTGTGTGACCCTGATTTAGCCCACTGCAGTAAAATAAATAAACACTCTGTGTGACCCTGATTTAGCCCACTGCAGTAAAATAAATAAACACTCTGTGTGACCCTGATTTAGCCCACTGCAGTAAAATAAATAAACACTCTGTGTGACCCTGATTTAGCCCACTGCAGTAAAATAAATAAACACTCTGTGTGACCCTGATTTAGCCCACTTCAGTAAAATAAATAAACACTCTGTGTGACCCTGATTTAGCCCACTGCAGTAAAATAAACACTCTGTGTGACTCTGATTTAGCCCACTGCAGTAAAATAAATACTCTGTGTGACCCTGATTTAGCCCACTACAGCAAAATACAGTGCCTTGCGAAAGTATTCGGCCCCCTTGAACTTTGCGACCTTTTGCCACATTTCAGGCTTCAAACATAAAGATATAAAACTGTATTTTTCAGGTTAAGTTCTGCTGGTTCAGTTTTCTCAGAGGGTCTAGGTCATCTGAGACGGGTCGGCAGGTAGCCTGGCGGCTAGGAGCGTTGGGCCAGTAACCGAAAGGTTGCTGAATCGAATCCCTGAGCTGACAAAGTAAAAATCTGTTGTTCTGCCCCTGAACAAGGCA